>NW_027362498.1:0-25855 GCF_039654945.1 Dendrobates tinctorius | reverse complement strand
AAACATACCAAGACTTGCTGTACCTACATAAGAAGGTGCGCTGTATTTGCGCCCATTTCTGCCATTCCTCAAACGCTGTTGTCGGTCTTGCAGCGCTTCAAAAGCAATTTAATTTGCCTAACCACTGACTCATTTGTGACCTGCCAACATGGCGGAACTCAACATATCATATGTTGGCAAGGATAAGTGAGCAGCAGAAGGCACTTGCTGAATTCCAGCTTAAACATGCCCGTCACACTGAGATTCAGCCAAGACACAAAGCAACTGTCGAGTGGGTGTGGATCGCTGATATTTGTGTGGTGCTTGATAACTTTGAGTACTGCACCAAGCTTGTGAGTGGTCATCAGGCTATTATCATCGCAACCATCCTTATCCTATGTCTGCTGAAAAAATCACTGCAGAATGTAAAAATGGAATCTTTGTGTGCCCAGCAGCTGGGTATGGAGCAAGATTTCACAATGGGTGATCCCAACTAGCCAATATCATCAGGTAACATTGGGGGGTGAAGATGATGATGAAAATGAGGCGGGAGATGACTTCTTTTTCACTGGAACCGAGGGGACACCTCATGCTACAGAGGGGAATCCCAACCCCAGCTTCATGTCTGTCCAGCATGGGTGGGCTGGAGAGGAGGAGGAGAGTCAATGTGAGGAGAGGATGGGTATTGTTCCTCCTTCTGGGGTCACAGAATATTTGCCTCTTTGCATCTTAGCACTCATGGCACACTTCATATCTGACTGTCTGTGCCAAGACCCTCATGTAATCCACATTTTCAATAGCAACCTATACTGGTTGGCCACCTTTCTAGACCCACTGTACAAGGACAAATTTCCTTCGCTACAATTGCAGTCTCCAAAGGGTTTCACAATTGAATCCGTCAAAAGGGCCGTTGTCGATCATTTGATGGCAGCAGCACCCTCAGACACCACTGCTAGCAGAGGTACCAGCTCTGTGCAATAGCATACATTGATGAGGAGAGACACGCCCAGCAAGTCCAAAAGAAGTGGTGGTAAAATGTCTACAAACTGGGCCATCTTCAATAAACCGGCTCATCACCAAGGACTAGCTGGAACAGTAACAATGTCAAGGAGGGAGAAGTTTAACAAGATGGTCAACGACTATCTAAGTCGGAACGCTTCTGTTCCGTTTATTTACTGAGTATCCAAGCTGCATAGTTGGCCAGACCTCTCCTTATATGCCTTGGAGGTGCTGGCCTGCCCTGCTGCTAGTGTGATGTCAGAGCGTGTTTTCAGTGCCGCTGCGGCAATCATCACAGAAGCACGCAAACGGTTGCAGACTGGTTGACTCTGATAAAATTTAACAAGGACTGGATTTCACAACAGTATTTAAGCCCTCCAGATGACAGTATCGCAACCTAAAGTCACCCAAAACATTATTTTTTTGCAATTGCTGATCACATCCATCACTTCCCATACAAGCCCCTTTTCTTCTTATACAAGTTTTGAAATCCTGCTTCTGCCACATGTACCTCATGGTGAATAAGCTAAAAACAATGTTCCGTTAATTAATATTTCCCATCGGAGCCACTGGTGATGAGACCCTTCTTTCATCAAATATGATACAGCCCCTTGGGCTAATTTTTGGAGACAGTATGGCTATGCCTGTACACTGGGCACTGCAACTACTGTGCTAGTAGTCCTAGCTTCATAATTGTTTGTCCCTTCAGACCTGCCCTGCTTCCTTCATCAAACATGATACAGCCCCTTGGGCTAATGTTTTGAAAACACCATGTCTATGCCTGCACATCGGGCACTGGAACTACCATGCTAGTACTTTCATAATTGTCTGGCTCTTGAGGCTTCCTTCCTGCGTCATCCATGAGACAGCCCCTAGGGATAATGTTTTGAAGATACTATGTCTATGCCTATACATTGGGCAGTGGCAGTAGAACAACAAGGACAGTAGTCCAAGATTTATATTTGTGAATCCCTTGTGATGATGATGATGGGTGGCTTCTTCCTAGTCCCCCTAGTTCCCTAATAACCTTGGTCGCTCTTCTCTGCACCCGCTCCAGTTCAGCTATGTCTTTCTTATACACCGGAGACCAGAACTGTACACAGTATTCTAAGTGTGGTCGCACTAGTGACTTATATAGAGGTAAAATTATGTTCTCCTCATGAGCATCTATGCCTCTTTTAATGCATCCCGTTATTTTATTTGCCTTTGCAGCAGCTGCCTGACACTGGCCGCTAAATGTGAGTTTGTCGTCCACCCATACACCCAGGTCTTTTTCAGTGACTGTTTTGCCCAGTGTTTTACAATTAAGCACATAATTATACATCTTGTTCATTCTACCCAAGTGCATGACCTTGCATTTATCCCCATTAAAGCTCATTTGCCATTTATCAGCCCAAGCTTCTAGTTTACATAAATCCCTCTGTAATATAACATTGTCCTCCTCTGTATTGATTACCCTGCAGAGTTTAGTGTCATCTGCAAATATTGAAATTCTGCTCTCTATGCCCCCTACAAGGTCATTAATAAATATGTTAAAAAGAAGCGGGCCCAAAACTGACCCCTGTGGTACCCCACTGCTAACTGTGACCCAGTCCGAGTGTGCTCCATTAATAACCACCCTTTGTTTCCTATCCCTGAGCCAGCTCTTAACCCACCTACACATATTTTCCCCTATCCCCATTGTTCTCATTTTATGTATCAACCTTTTGTGTGGCACCGTATCAAAAGCTTTTGAAAAGTCCATGTACACCACGTCCACTGTATTCCCTTGGTCCAGTCCGAAACTTACCTCTTCATAAAAGCTTATCAGATTAGTCTGACAGGAACGGTCCCTTGTAAACCCATGTTGATATTGGGTCATAAGGTTATTCTTCTCCAGATACTCCAGTATAGTATCTCTTAGAAAACCCTCCAGGATTTTACCCACAGTTGAGGTTAAACTTACTGGCCTATAATTTCCAAGTTCAGTTTTTGTCCCCTTTTTGAATATTGGCACCACATTTGCTATACGCCAGTCCTGTGGTACAGACCCTGTTATTATGGAATCTTTAAAGATTAAAAATATGACGTATATGAGTCCATATAAACTGACCAAATCAGCTATTTAGAAAGTTAACATCAGAATGTTTGTGTTTGGAGAGGGTACATCAGTTTAGCCATACTAATTATCTTAATAAGATGAGCCCTTCCCATAAATGAAATTGGGAGATTTTGCCACGCTTTCAATTGGTTTGAAATTTTGGTTAGTAGAGGAGGATAATTTAGATCGTATAAAGACGAATGAGTTCTACCAATTTTGATATCTAGATAGGTGATATAAGATGAAGTAACAGAAATGCCTCCCAAACGGATTCTCCGTAACATATAATCCCCCTTCTTAGTTAGCGGCAGAAGCTCGCATTTGTCTATATTGATCTTAACTCGAGTATACACCAAATTCCCCCAGCAGGGTCAATACTTTTGATAAATGATCCTTAGGATTAGCCATAAACAGAATAACATCGTCTGCAAAAAAGCTGACTGTAACACCTTTTTATTGATCCGTATACCCTTTAAAATAGGTGCGGACCAATGGCTCGATTGCTATATCGAACAAAAGTGGGGAAAGCGGACATCCTTGTCTGGTGCCTTTTTTTAGAGAGAAGGAGCCTGAGAGAAAGCCTGCGGTATAAACCTGTGCACTAGGGGAGTGATATAAAGGGTGTAAGTAATCAAGGAAGGGACTCGATAAAGACATTTTGTTCCAGACATTAAACAACCATTCCCACTTTACGTTATCAATCGCTTTTTCCACATCTATGGTAACCAGTGCCGCAGCGTCGTTTCCATCAGGACAGGTCTTGCCAGAATATGCCTTATCGAGTGCCAGTAGGACCTTGAGTACATTTAAAGTTGCCAATCTACCTTTTACAAATCCCGCCTGGAACTGAGAGATAATGTCTGGAAGGATCGTGGCCACCAATATTTTGGAAATTAACTTGATATCTGTATTAATTAACAATATAGGTCTATAGGAGGATGGCAAAGTGGGGTCCTTTCCTGACTTTAAGATCAACTTGATATAAGCCCTATTAGCTGAAGGAAATAAGGGGTCCCCCTCAAGAACTCTATTGTCTGGCTGTGTCAGTATTGGTGTAACTTCAGGGGACAAAAGCTTAGCAAACTCAGCAGAGTACCCATCTGGACCGAGGGCTTTACAATTTTTGGAACTTTTTATGGCCAAAAGTATCTCCTCCTTAGAAATTGGTTTGTTTAAAAAAAAGTTATGTTCTTCTGTGAATGTTGGCATGAAAGTCTCATCTAGGAAGGTCTGGTGGGTCATTCTCGGGGTGATAGATTCATTGTATAGTCCCCCATAATATGTTCCCAAGATTTTGATTATTGTCAGGAGATCTGATTGAATTAATACCGAGGGGTCCCTAAGTTGATAAATCCCTTGTTGAGGTCTGACACCCCTTGCCAGGTTAGCCAGGATTCTGCCAGCCTTGTTCCTGTATCTAAAGAAATATACCTCCCTCTGTGTCAAAAAACAACTTCTCCCTTCTTTCTGCCTGTATCTCTGTAAAGTGCGCTTTTCCGGAGAGAAGACATAAGCCATAATTTTCCCTCTAAGTACAGCTTTCGCTGTTTCCCACAGGAGCGAGGGGTCATTTTGATGCAGTGCATTATCAGTTAAAAATTCCTGCAATCAGATCTTGAGAGAAAAAGCAAAGGAGTCGTCTGCGTATAAGAAATTGGGGAATCTCCAGAGGAAGTCAGTGCCTTTCTTTCAGGTCTAGCGGAACAGGGGAGTGGTCCAAAATAATCAAATCCCCTATTGTTGCGTCTATTAGTTTGGGAATCAGAGGGAGAGAAATTATGAAGTAATCGATCCGGGACCATGAGTTTTTAGCGTGAGAGAAGAAAGTGTACTCTGTCATCCGGATGTAAGAACCTCCATGCATCTTTTAGAGAACACTGCGTCAAGAGAGGGACCAAAACCTTATCCCGTGATGTCTCCGAGCTGCTAGTTGGAGTCACATGCTTTCTGTCTTCTAAGGTAGATAACACCGAATTAAAGTCGCCCCCGATTATTTTGTTAAGATTCTGTTCTGTATTAATTGTATTCTCCAAATAGTTTAAGAAGGATTTATTACTGTCATTTGGGCCATATACATTGAAAATCGAAACATCACCCATTTGTGTTGACAAAGTCAAATCGATAATCTTCCCTCCTCGTCAGTTTGGTGAGAGATCAGGTGATGAATAAAGTGTTTACTAATAAGAGTCAACACTCCAGCCTTCTTACGGATCGATGAGGACCCATATACACTCCCCACCCACAGCCTACGCATCCTAATAAAGTCAGTCTCAGGCAAATGTGTTTCCTGTAAGAGAGCTATATCAGGTTTAAGTCGCTTCAGATGTCTCAGGACCATCTTTCTTTTTTTGCGGGGAGCGCAGGCCTTTAACATTCCAACAGATTATACTCATAATTAGAGTTGAGCGATACCGTCCGATACTTCAAAGTATCGCATCGGATGGTATCGGCCGATCTTTAAAAAAAGTATCGGTATCGCCGATTCCGATACCGGAAGTCCCATTCAAGTCTATGGGACTTCCGGTATCGGAATAAGAAAAACCCTTTCCTGCCCTTGTACAGCCTCTCTGGGGTCTGTACGGGCCTTTCGGGGGGCTGTGCCGGCCTGCCAGGAGGTCTGTGCAGGCTCCGGTGGTCTGTGCCGGCCTGCCGGTGGTCTGTGCAGGCTCCGGGGGGCTGTGCCGGCCTGCCGGGGGGCTGTGCCGGCCTGCCGGGGGGCTGTGCAGGCTCCAGGGGGCTGTGCCGGCCTGCCGGGGGGCTGTGCCGGCCTGCCGGTGGTCTGTGCAGGCTCCGGGGGTCTGTGCAGGCATCGTCCGATGGGACTACAAGTCCCATCGGGCGATGCCTGCTACCATGACAGTGATTGACACATTAGCCAATGATGGGACAGTAGTAGTCCCATCATCCGGCTAATGTGTTAAATGTAAAAAAAAAAAAAAAAAAAATTACATGCTACATACATACAACATGCATACTACATACATGCTACATTCATACTACATACTACATACATGCTACATTCATACTACATAAATACTACATGCAACATACATACTACATATACTGTATACTACATGCATGCTACATACATACTGCATGCTACATACATACCACATATATACTACATACATACTACATGCATGCTACATGCATGCTACATACATAACACATATATACTACATGCATGCTACATACATACTACATGCTACATACATACTACATATATACTACATGCATGCTACATACTACATGCTACATACATACTACATATATACTACATACATACTACATACATACTACATGCTACATACATACTACATGCTACATACATACTACATATATACTACATGCATGCTACATACTACATGCTACATACATACTACATATATACTACATGCATGCTACATACATACCACATGCTACATACATACCACATACATACTACATACATGCTACATGCTACATACATACTACATACATACTACATGCATGCTACATACATACTACATACATACTACATACATACTACATGCATGCTACATACATACTACATGCATGCTACATACATACTACATGCATGCTACATACATACTACATGCTACATACATACCACATACATACTACATATATACTACATGCATGCTACATACATACTGCATGCTACATACATACTACATATATACTACATACATACTACATATATACTACATGCTACATACATACTACATGCTACATGCATGCTACACACATACTACATACATACCACATATATACTACATACATACAATACATTCATACAATACATACATAGACATACAGTACATATAACATAGAGTAACATACTTACCAATACTTGTCACATTGTTCCCCGAAGCCATTGTCTTTTCCGGAATAAATATTAACATAACAAACCACAAAAATACTCACCCACGATCCGAAGCAGTCCACGAGTGTGTCCCACGACGATCTTGGGTAGAGAACTGCAGCATCAGCTGTTGCTGCCGTTCTCTACGGGCTGCAGGAATCCAATGACGGAAGGTAGGTATCCTTCCGCACTGTATTCCTCCGCCACTTAAAAAAAAAAAAAGTCCCTAGTCTCACTTTATGCCATTGCTGTGTGGGAATTTCCCACGCAGCAATGGCATAAAGTGAGACTAGGGACTTTTTTTTTTTAAGTGGCGGAGGAATACAGTGCGGAAGGATACCTACCTTCCGTCATTGGATTCCTGCAGCCCGTAGAGAACGGCAGCATCATCTGATGCTGCCGTTCTCTACCCAAGATCGTCGTGGGACACACTCGTGGACTGCTTCGGATCGTGGGTGAGTATTTTTGTGGTTTGTTATGTTAATATTTATTCCGGAAAAGACAATGGCTTCGGGGAACAATGTGACAAGTATTGGTAAGTATGTTACTCTATGTTATATGTACTGTATGTCTATGTATGTATTGTATGAATGTATTGTATGTATGTAGTATATATGTGGTATGTATGTAGCATGTAGTATGTATGTAGTATGTATGTAGCATGCATGTAGCATGTAGTATGTATGTAGCATGCATGTAGTATATATGTAGTATGTATGTAGCATGCATGTAGTATATATGTAGCATGTATGTAGTATGTATGTGGTATGTATGTAGCATGTAGTATGTATGTAGCATGCATGTAGTATATATGTAGTATGTATGTAGCATGTAGTATGTATGTAGTATGTATGTAGTATGTATGTGGTATGTATGTGGCATGTAGTATGTATGTAGCATGCATGTAGTATGTATGTAGTATGTATGTGGTATGTATGTAGCATGTAGTATGTATGTAGCATGCATGTAGTATGTATGTAGTATATATGTAGTATGTATGTAGTATGTATGTAGCATGTAGTATGTATGTAGCATGTATGTAGTATGTATGTAGTATATATGTAGTATGTATGTAGTATGTATGTAGCATGTAGTATGTATGTAGCATGCATGTAGTATGTATGTAGCATGTATGTAGTATGTATGTAGTATGTATGTAGCATGCAGTATGTATGTAGCATGCATGTAGTATGTATGTAGTATATATGTAGTATGTATGTAGTATGTATGTAGCATGCAGTATGTACGTAGCATGTATGTAGTATGTATGTAGTATATACTGTATGTAGTATGTATGTAGTATGTATGTAGCATGTAGTATGTATGTAGCATGCATGTAGTATGTATGTAGCATGTAGTATGTATGTAGCATGCATGTAGTATGTATGTAGCATGTATGTAGTATGTATGTAGCATGTATGTAGTATGTATGTAGTATATATGTAGTATGTATGTAGCATGTAGTATGTATGTAGCATGCATGTAGTATGTATGTAGTATTTTTTTTTTTTTTTTTAACATTTAACACATTAGCCGGATGATGGGACTACTACTGTCCCATCATTGGCTAATGTGTCAATCACTGTCATGGTAGCAGGCATCGCCCGATGGGACTTGTAGTCCCATCGGACGATGCTTGCACAGACCCCCGGACATCAGCACAGCCCCCCGGCAGGCCGGCACAGCCCCCCGGCAGGCCGGTACAGACCCCCACAGGGTGCACAGACCACCGGCAGGCCGGCACAGCCCCCCGGCAGGCCGGTACAGACCCCCACAGGGTGCACAGACCACCGGCAGGCCGGCACAGCCCCCCGGCAGGCCGGTACAGACCCCCACAGGGTGCACAGACCACCGGCAGGCCGGCACAGCCCCCCGGCAGGCCGGTACAGACCCCGGGCAGTCCACACAGCCCCCCGGCAGGCCGGCACAGCCCCCCGGCAGGCCGGTACAGACCCCGGGCAGTCCACACAGCCCCCCGGCAGGCCGGCACAGCCCCCCGGCAGGCCGGCAGAGACCCCCGGAAGGCCCGAAATGACGGCGCATCATGATGCGCACACACCGCGCATCATGATGACGTCAGTCTGTCAATCAACTTTGAACTTCCGATTCCGATGCCGAATTCCGATATTGAAAAAATATCGGAAGTCGGTATCGGAATTCCGATACAGCAAGTATCGGCCGATACCCGATACTTGCGGTATCGGAATGCTCAACACTACTCATAATAAAAAATATGATATATAGGTCTGTAAATCAAGCCTGTAACTTTAACTGTAACTGTAGAGGCAAGGAAAGGGAAGGGACAGAGGGAATTAAGTGAACAACAGAGTGGATTTCAACAAGCAACAACATTAACTGCAGTGGCAAAGACATTAGATAAAAGATAGTAATAAGTTGTCGTGTGAAAAAAGAATACAGTCTCACCACCAGCATTTCATCCAAGCGGCGAGGGAAAACGTGGCACTCACCACCTGGAGAAATGGAAAACATTCAACCAATGGACTACACTACACTTCTACCCGACCCTGTGAGACAAGGGTCCTTCTAGCCTTCCGCTATATCATAATAGGCCTAACTAGAATTAAGAGAATCATATCAATTAGGAAATGAAAATTGCTTTGTCACGGAGCTCCACTTGCTCTGTTGTCCTCCGAGGTCCATGGTGACCGTCGAGCTTCGGAGCCGCTCGGAGAATGGTTGTTCTCGGGGGTGTTTTTTGACTCGAGAAGTTCTCTAGTGAAAGTTTCTGCTTTAACAGGAGAAACAAAGGTATGAGATACTCCTGAGCCTTCTCTGATCAACAAAGTTGCAGGGTATTTAAGTTGAAATCTGATGCCTTCCTGGTACAGTTTCATGCAGATAGGGCTAAAAGCCTTGCGTCTCCTTGTGACTTCAGCTGAAAAATCATCAAAGATGAGAGTCCTGTGACCACAGATCATTAAAGGTTGGTTGTGCCTCCGGTAAGCTTGCAATATTTCGATCTTGTCATTATAATCCAAAAAGCACATGATCGTCTGACGTGGGCGTTTCGGGGCTTTTCCCTCAGTTGTAGTCGAGGGTGTCATAGGTCCCACCCTGTGGCCCTCTCCACCCTTTGTCCAGTAGAAAGATGCAAGGCCTTGGGAAGATCAATTTCGCAGATAGACTGTAAATCTTTAGGTAGGAAAGATTCTGGCAATCCCACCAGGCGTAGATTATTTTGTCGTGAACGATTTTCCAGAATATCAACTCTGTCCCAAAGCAGAGCGTTTTCTTTAGCAAGCGCCATGAGCTTATTGTGGTCACTATTGGTATCAACTTCGAGACTCGACAGTCTTTTTTCCATTTCAGAGATACTTTCGGCTTGTTCATCTTGTCTGTCTTGCAATCCCTTTAAGGCTGAGTTCACTGAATAGATTTGATTTCTGGCAAAATTTTAGTCATAATGCGGTTAACTATAGAGGGAATATTTAATTGCAAGTCTGAGTTGCCAGGTGAAGGCAATGAGGTGGAAGCGGGCATCGCCACATCCCCGAGTGATGTCATTTCGGAAGAGATCGTATTGGCGGAATCCCCTGAAGGCTGCCGCTGTTTCTTCCCGCTGCGTAAAAGGTATTGGTCCATATAAAAAACATTATAAATGCCAAATATTAGATGTTTTCAATTTTAAGCTGGTCACCAGATCATATTTGCAAGTAGAGCAAGATGTAGATAATACATGAAGTTAATGAGGGCCAAGGACACCATCTAAGAAAAGCTCACATGGTCGGTGCACGACCCGGAAGCCACATAATCAGAGTGGTCTGTTTCTAGTTCCATAAGGCAGAAACAAACTTTTGTAGGAATTAGATTTGTGAGGTTGTAGATATTCTTGCTGACCACAAGAGGGGGACAGACATCTGTAGAAAAGCAGTGAAGTCTCATACAATGCTAAGGCAGTAGAGAAATATAAGCTCTTCAATGTAGTGCACTTTCCTCTATATACTGGAGGAAAGGGAATATCATTCTTTTCCAAAGCCGGTTGCTGGTATTATCATCACAGAGAGGGGCGTATCTAGGAGGGGGGCCGCCAGGGCAGTTGCCCCAGGCGCAGCCGGCAGGGGGCACAGTCCGGGCCGCCTAATGCAGCGGTCCACAGTGTCCTACCTGGCGGCTGCGTTCTGCCACCCCCCCCCCGGCCTGAGAGTCGGCGGTTCTCTGTGTCAGTTGTCAAGCTGACAGCTGGCGCAGAGAAGGTGCACGTGCCGGCTCCCAGGGAACAATTGCAGCTCTGACCGCCGGGCCACAGCGACGTCAGCAGTGTGACATGTCATATGATCACGCTGCTGACGTCACTCTCCGGCGCCCAGAGCGAACACTCAGCGCTGGTGGTAAGTGTGCTCCAACGTGGAGCTGAAGAAACCGACGAAGATGGGAGATGGGGTGGTGTTAATGTGTGGCGATGGGGGTTAATGAGTGGGGGGTTAATGAGTGGAGATGGGGTTAATGTATGTGGGGGGTTAATGTGTAGTGGGGTTAATGAGTGGGGATGGGGGTTAATGTGTGGGGGGATTTGGAGTGGGGGGTACATAATGTGTTGGGGGATTTGGGAGTAGGGACGGGGGTTAATGAGTGGGGATGGAATTAATGAGTGGCGATGGGGATTATTGTTTGGGGGGGTTAATGAGTGGGGATGGGGTTAATGTGTGGGGAATTTGAAGTGGGGGGTACATAATGTGTGGGGGGGATTTGGGAGTGGGGATGGGGGTTAATGAGTGGGGATGGGGTTAATGTGTGGGGGATTTGGAGTGGGGGGTACATAATGTGTGGGGGGGATTTAGGAGTGGGGATGGGGGTTATTTAATGTGTGGGGGATTTGGAGTGTGGATGGGGGGTTACTTAATGTGTGTGAGGGATTTGGAGTGTGGATGGGGGGTATTTAATGTGTCTGAGGGATTTGGAATGTGGATGGGGGGTTATTTAATGTGTGTGAGGAATTTGGAGTAGGGATGGGGGGATTTAATGTGTGTGGGGAGATTTGAGGACACAGAGTATGTATGAGGAAACAGTATGGGGGTTGGGTGCAGACAGTATGGGGAGCGAACGGGTTAATGTATGTAGACACAGTATGGGGAGTCGGGTATGTGTGAGCAGACAGTATAGAGAGTGAGGGGGTAAATATATGATGAGACAGTATGGTGAACAGAGGGATGTTAGAGGAGGGAGGGGAATAGTGTGAGGTGACAGTATATTGCAGATATTTTTATGTAGGAGCATTATAATGACACTTCTATCTTTAAGGGCATTGTGTGGAGATTTGCTGCAGAAGACCGGAGAAGATGGAAGTCTGCAGAGACGAGATGTGGATGAGAAAACTCATCATGGGGTCAGGACAAGAAGAAGAAAAGGAGAAAGACTCCAGAGACGTCATCTATAAGGTACCTGGATGTAAATATTATTTGTGCTACTGACTTATTCTCATGTTTTTATTTGTTAGGAACATTAAAGGGGTTGTCCAGGTTTGTACGGAGTCTGCAGTCATTCTATGTGACTGTAGACTTCTGAATTCTCACTGAACGCTGTCAGGATTCTCTCGTGCCGGCAATTACATACATGCGGTCACATGCTGACTAGACGTGTGTGGCCTCACTCAATGAAAATGAACGGAGCGAGGCCGGGCACGTCTAGTCGGAATGTGGCCAGAAGTATATAAATCACATACTTGTGCTGACATGACTGCACATCGGCAAGGGAGAATCCTAAATGTGTGCAGTGCATTAGTTGTGAGAATTCAGAAGCTGCAATGTCAGGATTCAGCTCTGCAGGTTCCAGTAGTCATCACACGGACACTTCACTCATATGCGATTTTCATACTTGACAACGAGCTTCTCTTCCTGCTTTCAGTTTTTTACTGAACATTGAGAGCATTAGGGAGAGCAGCTCCTGGGTACATGGCTAAGTGTGCAAGTCACATATGTACTTGGTGTGGGGGGGGGGGGGCGCCAAACCAAATTCTTGCCCCGGGTGCCAGGAAGCCTAGATACGCCTCTGATCACAGATTAGGGACTTTGATCCTTACAATTATCACTTTGTCTCCTTATAGACACTCAAGTTGGTCACAGGCGCTTTGAGCACACTGGAGCTCTCTGCCAAACTGCGCCGACTGTCCTGCACTCCATAGGGCAGTGGCACACCTGGGAAATGCTAGGCATCTCTTCGTACAGCCCTGATCCATACCCAGGGCACCCTGCAGCCGTGTTACCTTCGATCTGTGTTTTTCTGGTCACCTCAGGCTGCAGCCAGCCGCCCCAGTACCTCCTACCGCACCGCAGGGACGACACTGGTGGGTCCCGACTACAGGAACAATTGATCCAGACCCCTCCAATGGGATCACAGGCAAGGACAAGGCTTTAGGCCTTGAGTAGGCCTCATCCAGAGAAGGCTGTATAAAGTCTCTTTTAGTGTCCTAAATGGCTTAGAAGAATCCTCTCCTTCTTAGTGCAGCGCTCTGAGGTGGAATTTGTACTGGATGGCCCCAAAAAACAGTGGATTGCAGGGATTTGAATCTCTGGGAAGCCATCACTCGCTCTTATGGCACTTCTGATATATCACTGGCACTGCGTAGTGTTGTGAGTTCATTTTCCCCTTCACTACTGAGGCCCGAGGAACTCCCTCTTCTGGTAAAGAAAGGTAGTGAGCCTGATTATCAAGTACCTGAGCCTAATGATGATGACTGGTTAAGTGGAGTTACTGACTGGATATAAGGCTGCCAACGCCCTTCTGCCCTGCGGGTGATTTCTCTGTGGGATGCTTGGAGACCAGTCTGAATTCCTGCTCTTCTAAAGCTAAGTTTTCTGCTCGGCTTTTTGCATTTGTGCTTTGACTTTGTTTTGCTTTGTTTTTCTGGATTTCTGCCATTCCCTGCTGGGGTGAGCTGAATTCCTTTAGCTCTATCTTCTGAAAATACCTGAGTGCTGATTTAGTTTTTGAAGCCTAGCTGCTTCAGGGTCTTTTTCCATATCAGCTTGATGGCTTATGTCTTTGATAGGGTTTTGGCAGATTGCAGACAGCAACCTTCCTTTCCTGTTCTGTTTAGTTAGCTTGGGCCCCATCGTTTGCTCAGCCTATCTTTCTATCTGTGTGAGTGTTTTTTCATCTTGCTTCACCATCATTATATGTTGGGGGCTGCCTTTTACTTTGAGGTCTGCTCTGGGGCAGTTTAGATTTCCTTTTCTGTCTTTAGGCTATTTAGCTCTCCGGCTGTGATCGAGGGGTCTAGGGCACCGTAGGAACCCCCCACGGCTACTGCTAGTTGTGTTGATAGGTTCAGGGGTCTGCAATCTGATAGTTGCCATCTTCTCTGGTTTTCTGGACGTAGCTTCTATTTTTGTGTCTGCCTCCTACGGTGACTCAATTATAACAGAATCACCCGCCATACCGCAGATCCTAGGGTACTCAATAGCAGGAAAGAATTGTAAAAAAAAAAAAAAAAAAGAAGTGTGTATATTTTTTCCTCTATATCTCTGAGGCCGTAGGGGGAATTTTTTTTTCTCTCAATGGAGATAAAGCAATTGTCTGATCCTGTGGAGCAGCTCGCTGCAGAAGTGCGGGGAATTTCCGCCTACCTTGCTCATTCACATGCTGCTGAACCAAAGATTCCTACACCTGATGTATTTTTTGGGGATCGGTCTAAATTTTTGAATTTCAAAAATAATTGTAAATTATTTTTTGCCTTGAAGCCTAACTCGTTAGGGAGCTCCGCGCAGCAGGTTAAAATTGTCATCTCTTTGCTGCGTTGCGATCCCCAGGATTGGGCGTTTTCTTTGAAACCAGATGATCCTATTCTGACTAATGTGAACGCATTTTTTCAGGCCTTGGGGTTGTTGTATGACGAACCTAATGCCATTGATCAGGCTGAAAAGACCCTGCTGGCATTAAACCAGGGTCGAGATTCTGCAGAATTGTACTGTCAAAAATTCCGAAAGTGGGCAGTACTTACTACCTGGAATGATAATGCCTTGGCAGCTCTCTTTCGGAAGGGGTTGTCAGAAGCCGTAAAAGATACTATGGTGGGATTTCCTGTTCCCTCTGGTCTTGACGATTCTATGTCATTAGCCATTCAGGTTGATCGGCGTTTGCGCGAAAGCAAAGCTGCACGAGAGGTGTTGCCACCTGTTGAACAAATGTCTGAACCTATGCAATGTGATAGAGTTTTGTCCAGAGAGCAGCGTCAGGAGTTCAGAAGGCGTAATAATTTGTGTTTTTTCTGTGGAGATGCCTCACATATTATTTCTGTCTGTCCTAAACGAGAGAAACGCTGTGCACACACATTTTCTGTTGGTGGTGTTCAACCTAAGTTTCTTCTGGCTATTACGCTGATCTGCTCCCTGTCCACATTTTCCGCCAAGGCTTTTGTGGATTCGGGAGCAGCCCTAAACCTAATGGACTTGGATTTTGCTAAACGTTGTGGATTTCCGATGACACCTCTGCAGACGCCTATCCCTTTGAGGGGGATTGATGCTACTCCTTTGGCTAAAAATAAACCTCAGTTTTGGACCCAGGTGGTAATGCGGGTCGCCCCAGACCATCAAGAAAATTGCAGATTTTTGGTGTTGCATAATCTGCATGATACTATTGTTCTGGGGTTTCCCTGGTTACAAATTCATAATCCAGTTTTGGATTGGAAATCTGTGTCTGTGGTGAGTTGGGGTTGTCGGTGTGCCTTTAGTGAGGCTCCGGTGTTTTCCACATCTCCTCAGTCGCATGATGTTCCTGATTATTTGGCGGACTTTTATGATGTATTTAGTGAGAATGAGTCTGCGTCTCTGCCTCCTCATAGGAGTTATGACTGTGCAATTGAACTGAGCCCGGGGTGTAAATTTCCCAAGGGTCGGCTCTTCAATTTATCTGTACCCGAGCATGAGGCTATGCAATCCTATATTAAGGAGGCGTTGGAGAAGGGTCATATTAGACCATCCTCGTCACCCTTAGGTGCCGGGTTTTTTTTTGTAGCCAAACAGGATGGATCATTAAGACCTTGTATTGATTATCGTGCCCTCAACAAAATTACTGTTAAATATCAGTATCCGTTACCCCTGATTTCTGATCTATTCTCCAGAGTTAAAGGTGCTTGCTGGTTTACCAAGCTTGACCTCAGGGGGGCGTATGAATGGAAGACAGCGTTTAATACTCCGGAGGGACATTTTGAGTACCTGGTGATGCCTTTTGGGCTCACTAATGCCCCTTCTGTCTTCCAGTGCTTCATGAACGATATTTTCCGAGATTTTGTCGATAAATTTTTGATTATCTATCTGGATGATATTTTGATCTTCTCCAAGGATTGGGATTCTCATGTGGAACATATTCGGACTGTGTTCCGTATCTTGAGGGAGAATTCCCTGTATGTCAAAGGATCTAAATGCCTTTTTGGAGTACAGAGGGTTTCTTTTTTGGGATTTATTTTGTCCCCGTCAACTATTGAAAGGGACCCGACCAAGGTACAGGCCATTTACGATTGGGTTCAGCCCACTTCTTTGAAGGCTCTCCAGAAGTTTTTGGGTTTTGCTAATTTTTATCGGAAATTTATAGCAAAATTTTCTAGTATTGCCAAGCCATTGACTGATTTGACTAAGAAGGGTGCTGATGTGTTA
The DNA here is from genome assembly GCF_039654945.1 of Dendrobates tinctorius. NCBI lineage: Eukaryota > Metazoa > Chordata > Amphibia > Anura > Dendrobatidae > Dendrobates > Dendrobates tinctorius. The sequence goes on along the minus strand of NW_027362498.1, from coordinate 9,324 downwards.
AATTGGTCTCCAGACGCTGTTTCTTCCTTTCAGGAGCTGAAGCGAAGATTCACCTCCGCCCCGGTTTTGCGGCAACCTGATGTCTCACTTCCGTTCCAGGTAGAGGTGGATGCTTCTGAGATTGGTGCAGGAGCTGTTTTGTCCCAAAAGGATCCTGTAACATCTAAAATGAATCCCTGTGCTTTCTTTTCCCGTAAGTTCTCTCCATCTGAACGTAACTATGATGTGGGGAATCGGGAACTGTTGGCCATGAAATGGGCATTTGAGGAGTGGAGACATTGGTTGGAGGGAGCTAAGCATCAAGTCGTGGTCCTCACTGACCACAAGAATTTGATTTACCTAGAGTCGGCTAAGCGCTTGAACCCTAGACAGGCTAGGTGGGCCTTGTTTTTTACACGTTTTGATTTTGTGGTTTCTTTTCTTCCTGGAACTAAGAATGTCAAGGCAGACGCCCTCTCTAGGAGCTTCTTTGCTGATTCTCCTGTGGTGACCAAGCCTGCTACCATCTTAGGCGAAGGGGTAGTTCTTTCTGCCATCTCGCCCGATTTGAGATGTGCTCTGGAAGAGTTCCAGGAGGACAAACCTGAGCGTTGTCCCAGTGGAAAGTTGTATGTTCCTGACCAGTGGAAGAAGAGAGGGATGTCTGAAGTTCATTGCTCTGCATTGGCTGGTCATCCAGGTATTTTTGGTACTAGAGATCTGGTGAGTCGCTCTTTTTGGTGGCCCTCCTTGTCTCGTGATGTCAGGAATTTTGTGCAATCCTGTGGGACGTGCTCCCGGTCTAAATCGTGTTCTCGCTCTAGTGGGTTGTTGATGTCTTTGCCTGTCCCCAAGAGGCCATGGACCCATATTTCAATGGATTTCATCTCTGATATGCCTGTCTCTCAAAGGATGACTGTTATTTGAGTGATTTGTGATAGGTTCTCTAAGATGGTTCATCTTGTACCACTCCCTAAGTTGCCATCTTCCTCTGAGTTGGTGCCCCTGTTTTTGCAACAGGTGGTTCGCTTGCACGGGATTCCTGAGAACATTGTATCTGACAGAGGAGTTCAGTTTGTGTCATGATTAAGGGTGCGAAGTCACCAGAACCGCGATGAACGCAAGCCTTGCTCTTCTATGCTGGCCTTTTAACCTCACCTTGGAATGGACTAAGTGAATAAAAGGATTTATATTTTCACTACATCGTGGAGCTGGACATTCCTTTCTTCATTGTTCTAAATCAAACGCCCTGACACAGCGGTCTCGTGCTCCGATGTTAGGATGCTGTTTCTGGTGAGCTGGATCTTTTCATTGAATTTACTATCCCTGATTACCCCTGCTTGTTTCATTTCTCTTAGCATACCTTTTACACACTGATAATGAGCTAGAGGTACAGGACGATACCTTTGATAGTTGGGTGATCTCCTGTGGGGATGTTATGTTGAAACCCTTTTACCTGCCCAAAATCCAAGGGATGCTTACTGAAAACCCTTTCGTATTCTTGTACCACTCGTTGCACTCTATTTTTCTCATGTACAGGAGTAAAATTGGTGCCAACATGTATCTTTTGGAACCATTCCTCCCTCTGAACAGAAGAGTCATTGCCATCCATCGCTTCTGACGGATCCAAGGGTTCTACAGCCTGGATATCATTGTTGCTGACCATGAATAGTTTGGCTATGGTTGCATAACGGGGCAAGCGAGCTTCCTACTCTCCACAGTTCAGAACATGTACCGGAACCCTGCCTCTTTTAAAATCAACAATTCCCCTGGCTGTCAGCACAGTGTGTCTGCTATCTGAGTAGACTGGTTCAAGGAGAGCTTGGTAGTCCCATCCTCTGATGCCTATTGCTGCTTTGCACCAGATGAGAGTCTCACTCCTGGGGGAAGCATAATGGAGTGGGGATCACTCACCCTTGTGCTACCAATCTCTCCACCAGTTAACACCATCTGCTGTTGCTGCACAAGGGACTTGATATCTTTATTGAGGGCATGCTGTTCTTTGTATGGGGCAGACTTGGCTATGTCTTTCAAAATGGTGATGACCTCACTTAAACAATTTTCAGTCACATTTGTGCCTAATGTTATGATAGGTTGACACTCTGCTCTGTGCACCTCTACCACCACAAAACCTTGAGCTTTGAGCTCCACCTTCCCCACTTTAATAACAGCCTCCTTGTATCCCACCTGTGTCAGAGGTTGACCATTACTTGCTATTAATAACAAGTCACCATCAGGAAGTTGGGTAAAATTAGCATCAGTCCAATATCTCTGGTACAGTGTGTGAGGCATTGTGGTTACCTGTGATCCAGTGTCCATGAGGGCGGTGAAGGGGATATCATCCACTACCACAGGTATAAGTGGACATCCTCCAACTTACCTGTTTCTCCAGTTAGTTGGACCAGATTGTCTTACTCCTGGGGGTTGGTCCTCGGCCCCAGGGGTCACCCATTTAAAGGGAATCTGTCACCCATATTTAGTGATATCATGTAAAGATATCACCCATTTGTGTGTCCCATAAGGATTCTATTAGGATTTTTTATTCCCCCTGACCCCGGACCTTTGAGGCATAAATACCTTTTTTATCTTGTTGGGGACGTATTCAAATCGCCGCAGCCCAATCCGTTGGGCGTGGCTTAGTCACCTTCTCCCCACCTCCTTGGCTTGCTGCACGTAATCTTCATCAGTGAATATCACAGATAACGTTGGTGTCTGCACTTGCGCATTGTAAAGGCCTCCGGCGCCTGCGCAGTATGCTTTATGCGACTGTGGGCGAACCATATAATCGCTAACGCAGTCTTTGCCCCGGAAGTGTGTCCTGTATATGAAGAATTCCGGGGCATAGACCGCACTGGAAAAACCGGCGCATGCGCAGTAGCGATTATATGCTTCGCCCACAGTTGGGCAAAGCATACTGCGCAGGCGCCAGAGACCTTTACAATGCGCAACCGTGGAAACCAACGTTATCTGTGATATTCACAGATGAAGATTACGTGCAGCAAGCCAAGGAGGGGGGGGAGAAGGCTACTAAGCCACATCCATCGGACCGGACCACAGCGATTTGCATGCATCCCCAACAAGATAAAAAAGGTATTTATGCCTCAAAGGTGCGGGGTCAGGGGGAATAAAAAATCCTAATAGAATCCTTATGGGATGCATAATTGGGTGATATCTTTACATGATATCAGTAAATATGGGTGACAGTTTCCCTTTAAAGAACATTCCCTTTCAAAATGATCAACCTTATGGCACCGTCTGCAGATGGGTCTCCCAGAAGAGTCAAATCGGTCCGTTGTTTTCCTGCCGGCGCGAGTCAGTCGTCACTGATGTTGCGGCACTCTTTAGCCGTCGCCATGGGAGATCATCTGGGCTTGATGCTAGTTTTCTATCCTCTCTGTGGTGGAACAAGTCTGGAGAGTCTAAACAGTTTTACATAGAGCAGCCATATTTTTAGTCAGTTCCTGTACTTGAAGTTGTAAATCTTCTGTAGAATCATCAACTGGAATCTGCACATGCTGTACTGCAGGCACCTGGGGTGAGGATACTGCCCCCAGGTGGTATGTAACTGCTGGATGTTTAACTGGCTCAGTGCAGACATAGGTAGATTCTATTAAGATAAGGATGGATCTGTCTTTAATCTGAACAAAGTCCATGTCAGGGTTCTGCAATGACATCATGCGCAGTTGTGCCTTACTGGAATCAGACAAAAGACCTTCAATGAACTGCTCTTTCAGCATTTTGTTCTCATCTCTTACACTGTCTGGATCAATTTGTTTAATGGCCTGCAGCGCCTCCTGCAGGTTAAGAGCATAGTCTCTGACAGTGTCCTGTGATTTCTGTCTGCAGCTGAAAAATCACATCTTTATTTCTGAAGCAGTACGGGTGTCACAAGTATCCCTTAATTTAGCAAAAATGTCTTTTACAGTCTTTTTATCAGTCGCTGGCCAAGATTTAACTTCTCTCTGAGCAGCGCCACTGAGCAGACTTGTAAGTATACTGACTTTGTGCTCCTCTGACATAGGGTAAATTTCAAACATGCTGCGCAGCTTCGCTTTGAAGTCACTTAAGGTGTGCGATTCGCCATTGTACTGTGGCAGCCATGTCGCACCCGGTAAATAAGGCATGGTGAGAGGCAATATGGGAGCTGCAGCTGCTGCACCCTGAGCATCGCCGGGATTAGACATCTTCCCCCCCCTAGTTTGCTGGCGTGCGACTCACCGCTTCTGTTGCTGCAGGTCATTGCTCCTGTAGGAATTTAGGCACGCACGGTATCCTGTTCTTGATGCCAAAATGATGCGCCCCAGAGGCTGTGGGATACTCTGTACCGGGCCGGTTGTCTTAAAGGGATGTGTCACAGTGGCAGTGACCCGGTCCATGGCCCAAGGCGGTCATGTAAAAGGGGAGTATTGATTAGGGATAAAGTTTATGTAATGATTCGTGACGCCAGTTGGACTGTTCGACTGTAGTATAGCCGGCACTGCAGATGATCCCTGGGGGAGTAGATGGTGATGGCAGTGCAGATGTTTAACCCTCTCCAACCAGGGCTGACCCCCAGAGATTGTGATGGAAGTAAAAGGCACGGAGTAATAAGGCAGGAGACAAGGAAAGTCACTTTATCATTTACTGTAGTTCAGATGCAGTTCAGAGGAGATATTATAACTCTCACCAGGTTACAGTCTGCGCTGCAGAATGGGAGTTATCCTTCTCTCTGCTGTGACTCGGTGTAAACTTCCTGCTATTCTAATCCCTTCAGGAACCAAGGCTTATCTTTGTTTGATGGACTTTCTCAGGAATTTTGACATATCGTGCTTTGTTTGGTGTTTTTTTTCTTTTTCAAAAAGACTGCATATAAAACGTTTGAAGCTTGGCATGTTTATCCGCTATCAGGTTTTATCCTGAGGAAGAGGTCCTGCATGACTTTGAAATTAGTTGACTTTGAAAACCTATTTAAATAAACATTTTTAAGGAAAATCTCCATATCTGATAGTCTTCATCAGCAGAGCAGGTACAAAGACATTATACGGTACCTGGATCAACTATTCTGTGTCCTGCAGCAGCTCTTTTATGGTTTGGACATGTTGCAACTCCATCAGATGAGCATTATGCTCCCCTATTTTCATTATATCTTGTTATCGGTTAAGACCCTGTTTTGCGCTTGTTTTTCCCCAGTATCTCGACCACAAGAAATCTCTGTAACGCTTTCAGGTTATTTGGTTAAAAACAATCAAGGACTGTTGGGACCTTAACGGGTCCATCTGAAACCCGAATGCAGAAGCCAAATGTCCTGAGAACTGGAGATGCTGTACCACAAATTGACATTTCTCCAGGTTAGCAAACAAATGGGTCACCCTCACACCCAGGGCAGTGGGGTACTCGGTACCAGGCCCGATGGTCCTCAATGGGAGATGTCACGGTAGCTGGAACCCGGCCCGTGGCCCTGGGCGCCCATTGTAAATGCTCAGTGTCAATGTGTAAGTCGTGACGCCACCTGTGGTGTTTGGCAAGGTAGATGTTAAGCCGACGCTGCAGAAAGGTCCTCTGGGACGGATGGTGTGGTGCAGCAGTGATGGTAAAGCCCTTCACAGGCAGGGCTGTAGTCCCAGGGCAGAGTGAATGAAGCGACCCTTAGATGGTGTCGGGCGCAAGGGATGTAGCAGTGCTGGGCAGTTGACGCAGGAATAAGTAGAGGACACCAGGGCATGTAGTTCCAAAGCTTTACTCACAGTCTGTGGTGGCTCAAGAGCCCGCATCGGTGCCGTGTCCTTCAGGTCAGGAGCTCAGTCAACCTCCAGGCAAGATGAAGCACTCCTTTCCAACACCCCGCCAACATATGTGCCTTTGCTGAACGTCTCCCTCTTAGCGCCTTGGAATGAAGTACTCCTAGTACTGAGTTACACTGGAGTTCCTCCTGTCAGATGTTCCTATGAACTCTACTTGTACGGCAGACAGCTGTAGCCTGCTTCGGGGACTCTCTGCTACCAAGTCCCGGCTCTCTTTCTCATTGCTGTTGTGCCCCCAAGTCTGATGTGGGAATAAAGTGATCACAAACTTCTATTCCTCCGGTGTCTGTTGCGGGACCATAAGTATCCAAACAACATCGGGGACCGGATCCTGGCCTTGCGCCCAGAACTTGAGAGGGGTTCTCTTCCAACCCTCATTCCTCTGTTCTCTTTCTCTCCTCATGTTTCGTACTAATCCTTTCCTTCTTATGGAGAGTCAGGCTTTCTTTCAGTGTTCCTTTCCTTTGCCAGCGGACCCTGATCACTGAGGTCGGCTGCAGCACTGCAGCACTTTCCTCCATCCCTCTCAGGGGATCTTCTTACACAGGTACGACCACGTCAGACTCCTGTGACCAACTCGCTATATCCTATCCTCTTCCTGCTCTTTAGTGCAAACTAAACTCCACCCGCCTCCCAGCATGCTTCGTGTTCCAAGCAGGGAGCCACCAAAGGGTGCTTTGCTACACTACTGTGTTGTGTGGGATGCAGGTGTTGTAGCGTGGTCAGGGGTCTCCACCTTACCTGAATGGTGGGGTACCACACCTCAGGAGGAGGTGCAGTACCTCTGTGGCGACTGAACCCTCAGGTGCGCCACATAAATAGTTATCATGTAGAACCTGGAGAACCTGTCTGACATTCTCACCATGCTCCTCCATAGTACGTGAGTATCTTAATATTTTGTCCAGGTCAATTACCATAAATCTACCCACCAGTGAGAAAAAAATACAATTTATGACATTTTCAAAGACTGCCGGAGCATTGATTAATCCTGAATGGCATCACCAAATTTTATATATGACCATTTACCTCCAGATAATTGGTCAAACAGGTCAGATATAAGGGGTAAAGGATAGGGACTGTGAACCGTGATTTTATTAAAGGGAATCTGTCATCTATTTTTTGGCATATAAGATGCGGCCACAGCCATCAGGGGCTTATCTACAGCATTCTGTAATGCATTCCGTAATGCTGTAGATAAGCCCCGATGTAACCTGAAGGAAAAGAAAAACGAATTACTGTAGGTTATACACACCCAGGGGCGGTCTGGATCTGATGGGTGTAGCAGTTGTGTCCGGCGCCACCCATCTTCTAGCGATGACGTCCTCTTCTTTGCTTCCCGTCACGGCTCCGGCGTACTGCTCTGCCCTGTTGAGGGCAGAGCAGAGTACTGCAGTGCGCAAGTGATGGACCTCTCTGATCTTTCCCAACAGGGCAGAGCAGTATGCCCGGGCCAGAGCCGCGACGGGAAGCAAAGAAGATGACGTCATGGCTAGAAGATGGAAGGCGCCGGACCGCGACACCCATCGGACCCGGACCGCCCCTGGATGAGTATAATATTTCTCATTTTTCTTATCTTTCAGGTTACATCGGGGCTTATCTACAGCATTACAGAATGCATTACAGAATGCTGTAGATAAGCCCCTGATGGCGGTGGCCGCAGCTTATAGGGCTAAAAATAGGTGACAGATTCCCTTTAATCTCTTTAAAATCCAAGAACAGACGCAGCCCTCCATCCTTTTAACAAAAAAACCCTCGGTGACTGGAGAGGTGGATGGCCGAATATGAGCCTCAGCCGGACTCTGGAAGGGGTTAAATAAACAAGATTTTGTCATTTTCGCTCCTGGAATGAAGTCGATGGCACAATCATATGCCGCCATATAGTAGCCGTCCGGTAACTGGTGATAATTCCCTCATGTGTGGGGTCTATTTGTCTCCAGAGAAATCACACGTTACATTCCACACACAACACTGTGTAGAAAAGGCGGCGCGGGGGAATTGTGCCAGTAGTGAGGGGAAATAATGGCGGGAAGGTCACTGACTGAGGAGAAGGCTCCATGTAGCGTCTGCACTCCGGATATCATGTGACTCCTGACTCCTCCCCCCTGTGACCTCATCACAGGTCCTGTGCGCACAGAGCAGCCGTATATGTGGAGTGCGGCTCTGCGGGTGGAGGTCGGTGCTGGAGGCTCCATTATTCTCTATGTGGAGTGCGGCTCTGCGGGTGGAGGTAGGTGCTGGAGATTCCCCATTACTGGGGGGGGGAATTAACTCCTTCAGCACAGAGACTTTTTTGGGGGGTTTTGTTGCCACTTTATAAGAATCATTAGCTGAAGAGCCCGGCGTTGCCCGGACATAGTAACTTACTGTGGTTAGTTATAACAAATTATAACGATTATCCTCCATCCCATAGTCCAGTGCCCATATACCCATCATACACATCCTCCATCCCATAGTTTCATGCCCATATACCCATCATATTCTCCATCCCATAGTCCAGTGCCCATATACCCATCATATATATCCTCCATCCCATAGTCCAGTGCCCATATACCCATCATACACATCCTCCATCCCAGTAGCGTAGCTACCAGGGGGGCAGAGGGTGCAGGTGCCCCGGGCCCCTTGCTGTAGGGGTCCACCCAGAGGTACTGACACAGGGTGTACCACCTGAGTTGTAATCAGGGTTACCGTTATGGGCCCGCTCAGATTTTTGCCCCTCTCCCCGAGCTGAACCCCTAGCTATGCCTCTGCTCCATCCCATAGTCTTGTGCCCATATACCCACCACACATCCTCCATCCTATAGTCCAGTGCCCATATACCCACAACACACCCTCCATCCCATAGTCCTGTGCCATATACCCATGATACATATCCTCCATCCAATAGTCCCGTGCCCATATACCCATCACACATCCTCCATCTCATAGTCCAGTGTCCATATACCATCATACATTTCCTCCATCATATAGTCCAGTGTCCATATACCATCATACATATCCGCCATCTCATAGTCCCGTGCCCATATACCCATCATACATATCCTCATCCCATAGTCCCATGCCCATATACCCATCACACATCCTCCATCCCTTAGTCCTGTGCCCATATACCCATCATACATATCCTCCATCCAATAGTCCCGTGCCCATATACCCATCACACATCCTCCATCTCATAGTCCAGTGTCCATATACCATCATACATTTCCTCCATCATATAGTCCAGTGTCCATATACCATCATACATATCCGCCATCTCATAGTCCCGTGCCCATATACCCATCATACATATCCTCCATCCCATAGTACCATGCCCATATACCCATCACACATATCCTCTATCCCATAGTCCAGTGCCCATATACCATTATACATATCCTCTATCCCATAGTCCCGTGCCCATATACCATCATACATATCCTCCATCCCATAGTCCCATGCCCATATACCCATCACACATCCTCCATCCCATAGTCCTGTGCCTACATACCCATCATACATATCCTCCATCCCATAGTCCAGTGTCCATATACCCATCACACATCCTTCGTCCCATAATCCCCAT
>NW_027362497.1:0-24031 GCF_039654945.1 Dendrobates tinctorius | reverse complement strand
TTATTGCAGACTTCATCATCCCAATCATAGTTCATCATCAGCACATCAGCCCCATCATAGTCCATCATCAGCACATCAACCCCATCATAGTCCATCATCAGCACATCAGCCCCATCATAGTCCATCATCAGCACATCAGCCCCATCATAGTCCATCATCAGCATATCAGCCCCATCATTGTCCCATAATGAAAGAAGTGTTGTTGCGCATTCTTAACAGCCGCTTGTTCCAGACACCCTGTTCTTAGGATTGGTGGGGGTCCTGGCAGTGAAACACCCGTAATCAGCAAGTTATGATCTACCAATGGCTAGGGGATAACTTGCTGAGGAGGCAGAAGTTGGGGACTACTGTTTTTAAAGACCGCAATACCTATATCAGGAGCTGTAAAGAAATATATGTTTCTAAGCTTTATCTTGAGTCCATTTTCCTTGTCGATAATTCTTAGATAATTCTGGGAAAAAAAGTATTTTAATACATATAACAAACTTAAATTGTCTTTGGAGAATAAAGTCTATCGGCGGTCAGTGCAGTGTACTACATTAGTTTGTGGGACAGAACATGTTGATAAAGGGTCGGTCTCATCACTGCACTCACCGTCCATAAGCTTTATTAGGGTAGATATCCACAGAATATGGATATAGTAGATGTATACCCCCTCTCAGGAATCCTTCCCTCATATTAGCTATGATGACTACATTCCACTGCAAACAGCAGAAGAAACTTGAGGCGCACTATTTACAAGAGGAGTTTTCCCATACATTTATGTGTTATCCATAAAATATTCTATAAATGTCTGATAGGCAGAGGTCCCGGACGTGAAACCCGCATCTGTCTACAGACCTGGGGAACTATGAATGTACAGATGGCCATTCACTATTGGGGAGGTTCCTATAAGATCTGAGTACTCAGCCTTGTGTTTGGTTATTTTCATAGACCTTGACATGAGCGGCAGGGTACATATGAAACCAGTGCTCCACCCAATTCTTCCTGAAGCAATTTTGTGGCTGATTCAAGACCCCTGTACTATTGATTTGAGGGTTCCTAAATGGTTGGAGACCCACACCAGTCTAATGTATTTGAGATGTTGTACCCTCTTAACGAAAGATCAGAGGAAAATACCTTCAACAAAACTGCTGGTTGGGTCGGATGTGGTATTCTGAGCCACTTGGTTTGTTGTCTCACATGTTTATGCTTAAAGTTCTTAATGGTTTGTTCTTGTTGAGTTTATGGGACCTTTGTCTATACTGTACTGTTCCTTTTTCATTTTTTTAGATAAGCATTCCATACTGTTAGGTGAAGAACTGGTGCTACCCTTCTTCACATTGAGGCATCATCCTACCATTGTGATCAGAAGCCCTATAACCCGGCTTCATTGTTAGGATGCAGGATTTATATAAATTAGCTCTACTGGGGTCTTAAAAGTGCAGGCATTGAGGAAGAAGTACAAAATCAGCAGGCAAATGAGTAGTCAGAAACAAGCAAAGGTCAGGGCAGGCAGCAGTGCAGAAACATAACCGGAAACAAGCAGAGGTCAGGGCAGGCAGCAGTGCAAAAACATAACCGGAAACAACCATAAAACCAAAGAAAAAAAACGACCCACAGTCCATATAGTGCAGAATAATATACATTTTTATTAGTATCACAGATTAATAACCGGAAACAAGCAGAGGTCAGGGCAGGCGGCAGTGCAGAAGCATAATCCATTGAGCAAGCTGAGGTCAGGGCAGGCGGCAGTGCAGAAACATAATCCATTGAGCAAGCTGAGGTCAGGGCAGGCGGCAGTTCAAAAACATAATCCATTGAGCAAGCAGAGGTCAGGCAGGCGGCAGTGCAGAAACATAATCCATTGAGCAAGCAGAGGTCAGGGCAGGCGTCAGTTCAAAAACATAATCCATTGAGCAAGCAGAGGTCAGGGCAGGCGGCAGTTCAAAAACATAATCCACTGAGCAAGCAGAGGTCAAGGCAGGCGGCAGTGCAGAAACATAATCCATTGAGCAAGCAGAGGTCAGGGTAGGCGGCAGTTCAAAAACATAATCCATTGAGCAAGCAGAGGTCAAGGCAGGCGGCAGTGCAGAAACAATCCATTGAGCAAGCAGAGGTCAGGCAGGCGGCAGTTCAAAAACATAATCCATTGAGCAAGCAAAGGTCAGGGCAGGCGGCAGTGTAGATGCATAACTTTAAACAAGCAGAGGTCAGGGCAGGCGGCAGTATAGAAACATGATCCATTGATCAAGCCATAGTCAAAACCGGAAAATCTGTCTAAGAAGCAGCTGTGCAGAAGATGGTATGTGCTTGCTGCAAGCAACTCGCCACTACATTTTCCGCCGGCTAAATCAAAGTGCCGCGGAATTCTCTTCTCGGGAGAATGATCTTCCTAGGACTTGGAAGGAAACCCAAATCTCTCTTGTAGGCACGTTGTACATCCTGTGGGCTCATCAGCATTACTTGCATGATCTTTCCAGTGGTATAGCTGACTGGCAGGTGTGGTGTAGGATTGTAGCCTTGTTTAGCAGTCACCTTAATACGCGGTTGATGGTCGTAAGGCATACTGAGGAGTATACGTGCTTGAGAGGGAGTTAGCTCCATCCAGGTGCATGGGGATGGGCTCCTGGGCAATGTGGCTGTTGTCTCTTCCTCATCTACTGTTCTGGTGAGTATCAGGCGTTCCTTCATACCCTCTGGCTCTGCGCTGATGTTTGCTGCAGGTTGTACGAATCGGCCTATTTCGGGCATTGTAGGATATGGTGGTGGACTTTTCAGTCTGGAATATCGGTCCTTTGCCTTTTCTGGTGTTTTGAACAGGCATTTAATAATTGACACGATATAATAAAGCACTGCCATCACATACCCCGTGAAGCCAGTTGGCCTTTGGTGGTGTTCAGGCCTCTGACTGTATAGGGATGTCCTGGCATGTGGGAGACGTCTCCGTGGTTGGAACTTTCCTCCAGCTACGGGTGCAGCCATTAGGCTGCCTTCCCCTCCACACACACAAAAGTGTGTGCGGATGGTAGAAAACACTCCCAAAAAAAAGAAATAAAAGTAAAAAAAATAAACAAAACAAGTAAAAAGTGATTTACAAGTCGCTCTGGGTTAGTGTTCAGCTCTCCTCTCTATCTCTGCTTGCCTCGCACTGACCGTTCTTGCGGAACATTCCATGACTCGTGGACAACGCTTCTGTGATGTCATAAAGACGAACATGGCAATGGGTCTAATATAGGAGAACTAGTTATGTTACCCATGGCAGACCATCCAATACCAGCTGCCACTGTACGGATAGGGGTTAGCTGGATTGGGATGAGATGTATAAAAACTTACCGGTACAATAGCGCAAGTCATTGCTTTATTTACTGTTTTTGCTTTTTTACCTGTTTACAGGCAAATCTTTCTATTTGATATTTTCAAACCTGTATAATTCTGTATCCTCATATGTGAGATAATGTGATGTATCTATTGTCAGCTCCTTGTAGGAATGTCTCCTCCTCTCTTCCCGGTAACACGGATCACCCGTGATGGGCACAGACCATTGCTGTAGTCGGAATTATTTCATATAGCTTCAGAATAAATGTTAAATAATATTGTATTTTTTCCATATAATTGGCTCAGATCACTTTTTTTAATTTGTCTGTAATTCTAAGTAGTGATAAAAAAATAAATAACCCCAAGTGTGAACCTGGTGTAGAACGTACAAATTGTCCAGAGTCTCTCCTGGGCCATGTTCACACGTGCAGAAGTGCTGCATTGTTTCCATAGGTATTCGCACTAAAGCAATCAAAACTTTTTATTGTATTTTTTTGTGGCAGTTTTTTCGAATGCATTTTTTTTAGTAGAGGAATGCTTCAGTTCCACAATTGGAGACTTCATTGGAATTTTGCATGCGTTTTTTATGCTCTCCATATAATATAGTGGAAAATATTAAACAAAAGCATCAAAAAGTTCACACTTCTGCTGCACCATTAGCCCCTGTATGTAGTACAGCTTAGGCCTCTTTCACACTTCAGTTTTTTGCATCAGTTCAAATCCGCCAAAAAGGCAGACAAGCGGATCCGTTCTGAACTGATGTGAACGGATGGCACAGGATCCTGAAAATGAGGAAATTTAAAGGAAATGCTGGTCGGGAAGGAGAGAGAGAGAGAGTTTTGTTGCAAGCTCCGTTTTGAAATCTTTGAGGATGGTGACGGACAGCAACTTTTGGCGGATCCTCAAAAAAAAAACGGATGAAACGGACAGCCATCCGTCACAATCCGCCATTAATGCAAGTCAATGGGGAAAAAACGGATCCTCCAAAAAAAATTGAGGATCCGTTTTTGTCAAAACCTGACGGATTGTGACTGATTGCAAAAAACTGAAGTGTGAAAGGGGCCTTAGGGAGCGATAAATGAAGTGAAAAGAAAAGTAAAACAACAAAAAAAGATTTAAACAAATCTGAAAAAAAACTCATAAAAGTTCAATTTTCCTCCATTGAAAATGAACATAAAAAAAAATGTCAAGTGATATCGCCACATCCAGCAAAGTCCGAGCTATCAAAATATAAAAATAATTAACCCAATTGGTAAACACAAAAAATTTAAAAACGCCAACATTGCGGTATTTTTTGGTCGCTGCAATACCACTTAAAATACGTAACAAGCAACTAAAATGTCATATGTATCCCAAAGTAATATCCATAATAACGTCTCGCCTTATGAAAAAATAATCCCTCTCATAGCTCTATTGAACGAAAAAGTAAAACTACGGGTCTCGGAAAATGGCAACACAAACTCCAACATATTTTTTATTTCAAAGTCTTGATTTTTTTTCTACCACTAAAATAATTTAAAAATCTGGGCACGTTTAGTATCTCTGTAATCATACTGATGAGGAGAATCATATTACATGGTCATTTTTACCACATAATGTACGCCGTAAACATAATTAAGGTCAGAATTGCGTTTTTTTTCACAATTTTCCCATTTCCCTGTACATTGTGTGTCAGGATAAGTCACAACCACTGCCACCAATATTTCTTGAACACCACTTGCTCACGACACACCTGCCCTGGGATGTTACTATAAAGGTGAACCTCCCATATTCTTTTGTCCACTCACCTAAGCGCACCCCGCAGACAGTTCTCACATCCACATCACACTGTTTGCTGCTATCGGTCACTGTTTTGATAGGCCAGTGAGACACCTGCGCTGGGTCACACACTAGCACACATGCCACCCAGCTTTTCTGAGCCCCTGATAGGTGCTCTTCTTTTACTTTTGTATACACATACAGCAAAACACAACCAAGGTATACTCGCCGTCCTCAGGGTTTGGGGGACGTTTAGCGCAGAAAAAACAAACTTATTAAAATTTAGATTTAAAGGGATCCTGTCAGCAGGATTGTGAACAGTAAAGTACAGACAGTGTCAGGTCTACGCTGTTATACTGATTAAAATGAGGTGACCTGGGTGATGAAATGCATCTTGTGGTTGTTGTGTAATCTGTATTTGTAAATTTCAGTTATTGAGATTCTGGTGCTCCGGGTGTTTGTGGGGTTACAAAAAAAAGGTTTGCATTCATCAAAATGGTGCCTGTGCTGTAGTATAATACATGACTAATATCAATATGTAGACATGTGTAAGGGGTTGAGAGTCTTACCCCTTTAAACCCCCATGTTGCTGTTGTACTTGTATATATATTTATATATATGTTATACCATTGTTGCGCATTATCGTATATTTCATGTTGCTGTATTATTTATATAGCATAAGCTATGTTTCTGCACCTTGTACTTGGTAGGGACAGTGCAGTCTGGGCTATGGTCACTAGATGGGGCACTGAGCTCATTGCACAGTAGATGTAGCTGTAGGACATATAGGAGTTAACTGTAGGAGGGGATAGCTGGAGAATAAGCCAGGATGGTCTTCCAGTTTCAGGCAGTCAGAGGCCTGACCCCTTTGTGCTCGGGTGGGCTATATGCCTGAGCTGCCTAACTACCCCGTGATGTTAAAGCTGATGCCCAGCCATCTAGAGAAGAACACGGTACTGCAGAATCAGCAATAAAGTGGAAAAGAGTGTAAGTAAACAGAGGAAGATTGAAGGTTACCGTAAAAGGGTACGGGCAGGTCACTCCAGAATGTGGTGGAAAGCTACGTGGGCTGAATCTCTGATGTCCGGGGCGAAACATGCTGGAGAGCGCTTCACCGTGGTGACGCTATACAGGGAGGACACTGAGGAGCCATCTGAGACGCTTCGTCAAACGGAAACACTGCAAGGAACAGTGAAGGGAAAGATGAAGTAATGTGCTGTCTTTACTGTGATGAAAATGCTGGAAACTATGTGGATGTGCTGTGTCCTGAAGAAAATAAATTTGCTCAGTTAAGAGTTGCCCTGGACTGTGTCTCTATTCATTGGGATCAAGGATCAGCATCAAGTCGGCGTAGCAAAGGGGACGCTGACGGCACGGTGAGTATTCACCGTACCATGCAAGAGAAGAGGTACCGTTTTCCTGTAGAGGGAGGTCAGGGTATACAATGCCCGAACCCGAAATACTCAGCCACGACTACTGCCCTGGCTGACCTTTACACATAAAGTGTAGAAGTCGGGGGGGAAAGTGGGGAATGTGGTCTAGAAGTGATCAAGTATAGTGTGTTATTTTCTGCAGCAAACGTGTCCTGGCTGGAAGAGGAAGAAAAGCGAAGATGAATCGCTACAAATACAGAGGTCACTGGTAAGTCAGTGATTTACCTGGACACTTACATTATATAGTATATACAGAGCTCCTGTGTATAATGTCACTGGTGATCCTTGTATTACCTGTACGCTGACTATATGCAGAGCTCCTGTGTATAATGTTACTGGTGAGTCACTGTATTACCTGTACACTATACACTATATACAGAACTCCTGTGTATGTCTCCAGTGATCATTCTATTACTTGTACACTGACATTATATATACAGACAGGTAGCGTCGGACTGATTCTCCGGTGGGCCCTGGCATCTGGTGGGCCCTGGCACCTCTACTGGTATACAGGGACAGCAGTTGCCTAGGGCCCCCACTGCTCCAGGGGCCCCCAGCCAGTGCCACACAGCTGCTATGGGGGCCCTGCCAGCGGAGCAGCAGCGGGTGTCAGGAGGCAGGAGCCACTGTCCCCACTACTAAAGAGAAATGAATATTCATTCACTCTCGGCCTTCACTCACCCCGGGGCCCCGCTCCCCAACCTAGGCAGCCGGCGCCGCGCTCAATTGCAGTGGAAGAGAGAGCATCTCTCTCCCATCAGTCCCCTCTGCTCCTGACTCACAGCCGATGCGCGATGACGTCACTTCATCGCGCACCCGCTGTGTGTCTGGCAGACGGGTCAGCTGCTGACACTGAAGCCGTCATCAGCGTGGGAGCAGGAGGAGAGGTGAGTATTGTGGTTTGTTTTTTATATATCTCTATATCTATCTATATCTATCTCTATATCTATCTGTCTCTATATCTATATATCTCTATATCTATCTATTTCTATCTGTATATCTATATCTCTATCTCTATATCTATCTGTCTCTATCTTAGATATAGAGATAGATATAGATAGATAGATAGATATAGAGGTAGATATAGATAGATATAAATAGTCTATATCCATCTATCTCTATACCTATCTATATCTATCTCTATCTATTATCTTTATATCTATCCATCTATATATCATCTATCCATAGATCTATCTATTTATCCCCTATCTATCTATCTATATACCTATCTATAGCTATCACTATCTATTATCTTTATATCTATCTATCTATCTTTCTATCTATCTATCCATATATCTATTTATCCCCTATCTATCTATTTATCTATCTATATCTATCTAGGTCTATCTATCTCTATAGCTACCTATATCTTTCACTATCTATTATCTTTATATCTTTATATCTATCTGTCTATCCATAGATCTATCTATCTATTATCTATCTATACATCTAATTATCACATATCTATCTATCTATCTAGTGTTATACCCTATGAGGGGGCAGCATTATACCCTATGAGGGGGTGCATTATACCCTATGAGGGGGGAGAAGCATTATACCCTATGAGGGGGCAGCCTTATACCCTATGAGGGGGTGCAATATACCTTATCTTCCAACAAAATTAATTCTAAGTCCTCCATTTTGTTGGCGAGGCTTCTGGCATTTGTATACATGCACTTTATGTATGTCTGTACCTCTATTTCTTAAATTATTAACTGTTCTAACCTCACCCCCCATGCCACTACCACCCCCAATTTCATTATTTGTGCCCAGGTCTCTATCTACACAGTCTTCCCCTCTTATAAAATGAATACCCTCCCCTAGTTCCAAATTTAAACACTCCTCCACCCTTCTAGCCATTTTTTTCCCCAGCACAGCTGCACCCTCCCCATTGAGGTGCAGCCCGTCCCTAGCGTAGAACCTGTAGCCAACTGAGAAGTCGGCCCAGTTCTCCAGGAACCCAAACCCCTCCTTCCTACACTAATTCTTGAACCACTTATTAACTTCCCTAATCTCCTCTCTGGCGTGGCACGTGGTACAGGAAATATTTCCAAAAATACCACCTTGGAGGTCCTTGCCTTAAGATTGCAGCCTAATTCCCTGAAATCATCTTTAAGGACCTTCCACCTACCTCTGTGTCATTTGTACCAATGTGCACCATGACCGCTGGATCCTCACCAGCCCCTCCCAGTAATCTGTCAACCCGGTCAGCGATGTGTCAGACTTGCGCGCCAGATAGGCAGCACACCGTTCGACGATCCCTTTCTCTGTGACAGATTGCCCTATCTGTTCCCCTAATAATTGAGTCCCCCACTACCAGCACCTGTCTGGCCTGCCCTGCTCTCCTATTTCTCCCCTTACTGGAGCATATACTCCTCTGGCTTTCAGAGGACATGCCTTGCTGCAGCAGTGCTACCCCTGCACTGACACTCCCCTCATCTGCCAACTTGGCAAACTTATTGGGTTGTGCCAGATCAGGACTAGCCTCCCTGGCACTCTTCTGTCTACCCCACCTTCTAACTGTCACCCATCTTACTGCTTCACTGTCCTGCAGCTCCAACCTAGCATCCCCCCCTCATCTATCTCATTGAGCGTCTGCTCAGTGAGTAGAAGTCTCCTTTCCATATTGTCTATTGATCTCAGTGTTGCCAGCTGCACATTTAAATCCAGTATCTGGGCTTCCAAATGCACAATGTGCTCACATCTCGCACAGCAGTATGCACCCTCGACTGGCTGGTCAAGGATTGCGTACATGCGGCAAGACGTACACTGGATGGCATTGGCAATAGTGGAGCACATTCCTAATGGGGATTGCACCAGACAGAAAAGATAAGTAAAAATAAATAAAAAGTATTAATAAAATATAACAGCAATTCAGTAATACCTCCTTTGCAAACTCCCTGAATCCAAAGTCACTGAATCACAAGTCACACACTTACCACCGTTCGCACTTACGCTCAGGTCACACTCAGCTCGTTTACACTCGCTCAGGCAGAAGATTTAAAGAGATTTTTTTTCCCTTCACCAGCAAACCACCCTGCTGCTCAATGCACTTCCAAAAGCTCCTGTGTATAATTTCACTGGTGGTCACTGTATTACACTGACACTGTATGCAGATCTTCTGTGTATAAATATCAGGATCCTGTCAGCGTCGGCGAACTGCCACGGCTGAGCAGCGTGACTCACCCCTACTGCGGGAGGGCCCGGGGTCCGATACTGCAGGGAAAGTTGAAGCAGACGGGACCTGCGATGCTGAAGGTAGTAAGAAGTACAAGGACCTACGATCATGTGACCACAGGGGGCGGGGCTTAGTGTCCCACTTCTGAAGATGATTGTAGGACTCTACTACAGGAATCCTGGAGTAGAGGCGAGGGGAACTCAGGTCAGACAAACGGGCGGTCATACATGGAGAGGGCGGCGCGATACCAGAGGGGCGAGCAGAGAGTAGTCAGAACGTAAGCAATGAGTCATACATGGAGATAGCTGCACAGTACAAGAGGGGCAATCAGAGAATAGTCAGGTCATAGGCAATGAGTCATACACAGAGATAGCAACGCAGTACAAGAGGGACAGGCAGAACTCGTAACAGGGACAGAACCAGATCAAAACCAAACAAGCATAAAGTATTACAGTCACAAAGCACACCAGGGTCACACACACTCGGCCAAGGGTCTGAGTATAAACGATGAGGAATGAGCCCACAATGAGGCTTTAAAAAGCCTCCCAGAATCTCAGAGTGAGGCCATCCACATTAACCTCTGAACTACCTAATCCCACAAGCTGAGCAAACCTTGACAATAATGTTGCCAGTGATCACTGAGCTCCTGTGTATAATGTCACTGGTAATCACTGTATTACCTGTACACTGACACTATATACAGAGGTACTGTGTATAATGTCACTGGTGGTAATAACAGTGTTGTTATTATTGTGGTTTGTATTCATAATCAGTACTGTAGTATTCCATCAATAAGTGGTGGTAATTTGTGGACTGTTCACAGTGTGGAAGTATTTCTCCGTGTATGAATTATTATTTGGTCCCTATATGCTGGTAATATGTCATATTATTCGGTCACTATGTGGTGGTAATATGTGGTCTGGTCATGGTGTGGTTGTATTTGTGCCTTTTATGTGATATGATGCGGGTACTATGTGGTCTGGTCATGGTGTGGTGGTATTTCTCCCCTGTATGTGGTATTATTGGTCTTGGTACAGTGGATTGTGTTGTGTTTGACGGTCATTAGTCTTCTCTGATATTAATTAGGAGAATATTCTTTATTTCCATTAGAGATTAAATACTTTGTAAACAGCGGCAGAGATGCACTTACAGGGGTTTCCTGTGGAAAAACGTAATCTCCTATTCACAGGACAAGTGATAACGTATTGATTGGGGGGGTCTAACTACTTGGACCCATTCAGCAAAATGTGGAACTTTTTATCCCCATTAGACTGGAGTGGCATGTCCGACTTGACAACTGATCCATTCATTCCCTCAGTGGCTGCACTTGTATTTTTATAGAAGCTCCAAAGAGAATGAATGAAGCTTCGGTCAGATATCTAACCTGCTGCTCCATTTTAAAATGGGGATAAGTGTCCTATCAACGATAAAACTTTCTCATTCTTCCGGTCGGTGCAGTTTCTAATGGTCGGACGTATGCGATCAGCTATCCTATAGAGCCCATGGATCGGTGATAAATTGTTTTAACCAAAGAACCACATTAATGTAAACTACCGTAATTATACATCCCAGTTATGGGGGTGCACAGTAGATGTGCAGGAGCCGCCTGTGTTTTACAGCCGATGCTCCACTATAATGGGGATAACGACTGACAGATATTAGCATATAGCTGTAGGATGGGGCCCTAGAGTCCATTCCCCTGGTGGGCCCCAGACACCCCAGTTCGACCCTGAATATACATCATTGTGGATTATCAGATACCGGATTTAGGGAAATTTCTCTGTAATATGGAAGGCAATGACATGAATAGATAGCAAAATCTGGTTTGTCTACAATCTTTTTTATTTGTTAGGTTCTTTCCTGTTACAGCACTTCTCTCCTGTAGTATAAACCTTCTCTCACACTAGTGCTAGCACTAAACCTTGGTTTGCCTTCTTCTAAAGTCTCTGTTGTCCCCGCAGACTTAGAGATTTCCAGCATTACTCCATGCAGCCATAAGGACCTTCTCTCTTTACTCCTTGGGTTTCCGCTGTCCTAGCAGGAAGTGAGAAACGTTCTCGTAAATCACAAGGATGGTACAGCAGGCGGGGTCGCTCAAAATAACTTGGGGGCAATTTTCTTTAGAAGTCCGTATATACTCGCGTATAAGCCGACCCATGTATAAGCCGACCACCCTAATTTTGTCACAAAAAACTGGGAAAACTTATTGACTCGCCTATAAACCTAGGGTGGAAAATGCCGAAGCTACTGGTAAATTTCAAAAATAAAATGGGCCCCATAAGATGCTCCATAAAGTTCATGATGGCCCCATATAATGCTCCATAAAGTTCATGATGGGTTCCATAAGATGCTCCATACAAAAATATGCCTAATAATGCTGCACAGTGAATAATGGTAGCCCTATTACATGGTCCATAATAACATATGCCCCATATAATGCTTCACAGTGATTGGTGGCCCCTTATAATGCTGCATGGAGAGTGGCCCCTTATAATGCTGCACAATGATTAGTGGCCCCTTATAATGCTGCACAGTGATTAGTGGCCCCTTATAATGCTGCACAGTGATTAGTGGCCCCTTATAATGCTGCACAGTGATTAGTGGCCCCTTATAATGCTGCACATTGATTAGTGGCCCCTTACAATGCTGCACGGTGATTAGTGGCCACTTATAATGCTGCACAGTGATTAGTGGCCCCTTGAAATGCTGCAGTGATTAGTGGCCCCTTATGCTGCACGGTGATTAGTGGCCCTTTGTAATGCTGCACAGTGATTAGTGGCCCCGTATAATGCTGCACAGTAATGAGAGGCCCCCTTATAATGCTGCACAGTAATGAGTGGCCTCTTATAATGCAGCACAGTGATGAGTGGCCCCATATAATGCTGCACAGTGATTACTGGCCCCATATAATGCTGCACAGTGATTACTGGCCCCATATAATGCTGCACAGTGATTAGTGGCCCCTTGTAATGCTGCACAGTGATTAGTGGCCCCTTGTAATGCTGCACAGTGATTAGTGGCCCCTTGTAATGCTGCACAGTTATTAGTGGCCCCTTGTAATGCTGCACAGTGATGAGTGGCCCCTTGTAATGCTGCACAGTGATGAGTGGCCCCTTATAATGCTGCACAGTGATTAGTGGCCCCTTGAAATGCTGCAGTGATTAGTGGCTCCTTATTATGCTGCACAGTGATTAGTGGCCCCTTATTATGCTGCACGGTGATGAGTGGCCCCTTATAATGCTGCAAGGTGATGAGTGGCCCCTTATAATGCTGCACAGTGATGAGTGGCCCCTTATAATGCTGCACAGTGATGAGTGGCCCCTTATAATGCTGCACAGTGATGAGTGGCCCCTTATAATGCTGCACAGTGATGAGTGGCCCCTTGTATTGCTGCACAGTGATTAGTGGCCCCTTACAATGCTGCTGCCGCAGCCTCAATTAAAAAAATGAAAAAAAAAACTATATACTCACCTTGTCACTGCTGCAGCTGCTGCTCCTCAGCGTTGCTGGCTCTGCAGTGACTGTTCAGGCAGAGGGCGCCTGCTAACTACGTCATGGCACCCTCTGACCTTAACGTCACTGCCAGAGGAAGCAAGACAGCAGAGCGATGCGCAGCGGTGGAATGGGGCACAGGTGAATATGGCTCCCCCCGTTATACTCACCTCTCCTGGCATGTCTCTGCAGCCCCCCGTGCTTGTTCCATCTTCTCAGTGCTGTTCTTCCTGCTTTCTGCGGTCACGTGGTGCCGCTCATTACATATGTGCATATTAATGAGGGTAATGAGCGTACCACGTGACCGCTGAAAGCAGGAAGAACAGCGCCGAGAAGATGGAATAAGCACGGGGGGCTGCAGAAACATGCCAGGAGAGGTGAGTATGATCTCCGACACCCCCCGCTCCCCCTCCCTGGCCGACCCCCGGTATATGACTCGCGTATAAGCCGAGAGGGGGACTTTCAGCCCCAAAAAATGGGCTGAAAATCTCGACTTATACGCGAGTATATACTGTAAGCCTTTTTTGTCCTTTAAGACAGAAGAAACAAAACTATTAACTCTTCTTCTAAGGTCTGACTGTGAGCTCGGACCCTCCCCAGCTATTTGTTAGGGCACTCCAGGCTAAGGGGTTGTACTGCTATGCTCTGTTATTGCAGACTTCATCATCCCAATCATAGTTCATCATCAGCACATCAGCCCCATCATAGTCCATCATCAGCACATCAACCCCATCATAGTCCATCATCAGCACATCAGCCCCATCATAGTCCATCATCAGCACATCAGCCCCATCATAGTCCATCATCAGCATATCAGCCCCATCATTGTCCCATAATGAAAGAAGTGTTGTTGCGCATTCTTAACAGCCGCTTGTTCCAGACACCCTGTTCTTAGGATTGGTGGGGGTCCTGGCAGTGAAACACCCGTAATCAGCAAGTTATGATCTACCAATGGCTAGGGGATAACTTGCTGAGGAGGCAGAAGTTGGGGACTACTGTTTTTAAAGACCGCAATACCTATATCAGGAGCTGTAAAGAAATATATGTTTCTAAGCTTTATCTTGAGTCCATTTTCCTTGTCGATAATTCTTAGATAATTCTGGGAAAAAAAGTATTTTAATACATATAACAAACTTAAATTGTCTTTGGAGAATAAAGTCTATCGGCGGTCAGTGCAGTGTACTACATTAGTTTGTGGGACAGAACATGTTGATAAAGGGTCGGTCTCATCACTGCACTCACCGTCCATAAGCTTTATTAGGGTAGATATCCACAGAATATGGATATAGTAGATGTATACCCCCTCTCAGGAATCCTTCCCTCATATTAGCTATGATGACTACATTCCACTGCAAACAGCAGAAGAAACTTGAGGCGCACTATTTACAAGAGGAGTTTTCCCATACATTTATGTGTTATCCATAAAATATTCTATAAATGTCTGATAGGCAGAGGTCCCGGACGTGAAACCCGCATCTGTCTACAGACCTGGGGAACTATGAATATACAGATGGCCATTCACTATTGGGGAGGTTCCTATAAGATCTGAGTACTCAGCCTTGTGTTTGGTTATTTTCATAGACCTTGACATGAGCGGCAGGGTACATATGAAACCAGTGCTCCACCCAATTCTTCCTGAAGCAATTTTGTGGCTGATTCAAGACCCCTGTACTATTGATTTGAGGGTTCCTAAATGGTTGGAGACCCACACCAGTCTAATGTATTTGAGATGTTGTACCCTCTTAACGAAAGATCAGAGGAAAATACCTTCAACAAAACTGCTGGTTGGGTCGGATGTGGTATTCTGAGCCACTTGGTTTGTTGTCTCATATGTTTATGCTTAAAGTTCTTAATGGTTTGTTCTTGTTGAGTTTATGGGACCTTTGTCTATACTGTACTGTTCCTTTTTCATTTTTTTAGATAAGCATTCCATACTGTTAGGTGAAGAACTGGTGCTACCCTTCTTCACATTGAGGCATCATCCTACCATTGTGATCAGAAGCCCTATAACCCGGCTTCATTGTTAGGATGCAGGATTTATATAAATTAGCTCTACTGGGGTCTTAAAAGTGCAGGCATTGAGGAAGAAGTACAAAATCAGCAGGCAAATGAGTAGTCAGAAACAAGCAAAGGTCAGGGCAGGCAGCAGTGCAGAAACATAACCGGAAACAAGCAGAGGTCAGGGCAGGCAGCAGTGCAAAAACATAACCGGAAACAACCATAAAACCAAAGAAAAAAAACGACCCACAGTCCATATAGTGCAGAATAATATACATTTTTATTAGTATCACAGATTAATAACCGGAAACAAGCAGAGGTCAGGGCAGGCGGCAGTGCAGAAGCATAATCCATTGAGCAAGCTGAGGTCAGGGCAGGCGGCAGTGCAGAAACATAATCCATTGAGCAAGCTGAGGTCAGGGCAGGCGGCAGTTCAAAAACATAATCCATTGAGCAAGCAGAGGTCAGGCAGGCGGCAGTGCAGAAACATAATCCATTGAGCAAGCAGAGGTCAGGGCAGGCGTCAGTTCAAAAACATAATCCATTGAGCAAGCAGAGGTCAGGGCAGGCGGCAGTTCAAAAACATAATCCACTGAGCAAGCAGAGGTCAAGGCAGGCGGCAGTGCAGAAACATAATCCATTGAGCAAGCAGAGGTCAGGGTAGGCGGCAGTTCAAAAACATAATCCATTGAGCAAGCAGAGGTGAAGGCAGGCGGCAGTGCAGAAACAATCCATTGAGCAAGCAGAGGTCAGGCAGGCGGCAGTTCAAAAACATAATCCATTGAGCAAGCAAAGGTCAGGGCAGGCGGCAGTGTAGATGCATAACTTTAAACAAGCAGAGGTCAGGGCAGGCGGCAGTATAGAAACATGATCCATTGATCAAGCCATAGTCAAAACCGGAAAATCTGTCTAAGAAGCAGCTGTGCAGAAGATGGTATGTGCTTGCTGCAAGCAACTCGCCACTACATTTTCCGCCGGCTAAATCAAAGTGCCGCGGAATTCTCTTCTCGGGAGAATGATCTTCCTAGGACTTGGAAGGAAACCCAAATCTCTCTTGTAGGCACGCTGTACATCCTGTGGGCTCATCAGCATTACTTGCATGATCTTTCCAGTGGTATAGCTGACTGGCAGGTGTGGTGTAGGATTGTAGCCTTGTTTAGCAGTCACCTTAATACGCGGTTGATGGTCGTAAGGCATACTGAGGAGTATACGTGCTTGAGAGGGAGTTAGCTCCATCCAGGTGCATGGGGATGGGCTCCTGGGCAATGTGGCTGTTGTCTCTTCCTCATCTACTGTTCTGGTGAGTATCAGGCGTTCCTTCATACCCTCTGGCTCTGCGCTGATGTTTGCTGCAGGTTGTACGAATCGGCCTATTTCGGGCATTGTAGGATATGGTGGTGGACTTTTCAGTCTGGAATATCGGTCCTTTGCCTTTTCTGGTGTTTTGAACAGGCATTTAATAATTGACACGATATAATAAAGCACTGCCATCACATACCCCGTGAAGCCAGTTGGCCTTTGGTGGTGTTCAGGCCTCTGACTGTATAGGGATGTCCTGGCATGTGGGAGACGTCTCCGTGGTTGGAACTTTCCTCCAGCTACGGGTGCAGCCATTAGGCTGCCTTCCCCTCCACACACACAAAAGTGTGTGCGGATGGTAGAAAACACTCCCAAAAAAAAGAAATAAAAGTAAAAAAAATAAACAAAACAAGTAAAAAGTGATTTACAATCGCTCTGGGTTAGTGTTCAGCTCTCCTCTCTATCTCTGCTTGCCTCGCACTGACCGTTCTTGCGGAACATTCCATGACTCGTGGACAACGCTTCTGTGATGTCATAAAGACGAACATGGCAATGGGTCTAATATAGGAGAACTAGTTATGTTACCCATGGCAGACCATCCAATACCAGCTGCCACTGTACGGATAGGGGTTAGCTGGATTGGGATGAGATGTATAAAAACTTACCGGTACAATAGCGCAAGTCATTGCTTTATTTACTGTTTTTGCTTTTTTACCTGTTTACAGGCAAATCTTTCTATTTGATATTTTCAAACCTGTATAATTCTGTATCCTCATACGTGAGATAATGTGATGTATCTATTGTCAGCTCCTTCCAGGAATGTCTCCTCCTCTCTTCCCGGTAACACGGATCACCCGTGATGGGCACAGACCATTGCTGTAGTCAGAATTATTTCATATAGCTTCAGAATAAATGTTAAATAATATTGTATTTTTTCCATATAATTGGCTCAGATCACTTTTTTTAATTTGTCTGTAATTCTAAGTAGTGATAAAAAAATAAATAACCCCAAGTGTGAACCTGGTGTAGAACGTACAAATTGTCCAGAGTCTCTCCTGGGCCATGTTCACACGTGCAGAAGTGCTGCATTGTTTCCATAGGTATTCGCACTAAAGCAATCAAAACTTTTTATTGTATTTTTTTGTGGCAGTTTTTTCGAATGCATTTTTTTTAGTAGAGGAATGCTTCAGTTCCACAATTGGAGACTTCATTGGAATTTTGCATGCGTTTTTTATGCTCTCCATATACTATAGTGGAAAATATTAAACAAAAGCATCAAAAAGTTCACACTTCTGCTGCACCATTAGCCCCTGTATGTAGTACAGCTTAGGCCTCTTTCACACTTCAGTTTTTTGCATCAGTTCAAATCCGCCAAAAAGGCAGACAAGCGGATCCGTTCTGAACTGATGTGAACGGATGGCACAGGATCCTGAAAATGAGGAAATTTAAAGGAAACGCTGGTCGGGAAGGAGAGAGAGAGAGAGAGAGTTTTGTTGCAAGCTCCGTTTTGAAATCTTTGAGGATGGTGACGGACAGCAACTTTTGGCGGATCCTCAAAAAAAAAACTGATGAAACGGACAGCCATCCGTCACAATCCGCCATTAATGCAAGTCAATGGGGAAAAAACGGATCCTCAAAAAAAAACTGAGGATCCGTTTTTGTCAAAACCTGACGGATTGTGACTGATTGCAAAAAACTGAAGTGTGAAAGGGGCCTTAGGGAGCGATAAATGAAGTGAAAAGAAAAGTAAAACAACAAAAAAAGATTTAAACAAATCTGAAAAAAAAACTCATAAAAGTTCAATTTTCCTCCATTGAAAATGAACATAAAAAAAAATGTCAAGTGATATCGCCGCATCCAGCAAAGTCCGAGCTATCAAAATATAAAAATAATTAACCCAATTGGTAAACACAAAAAATTTAAAAACGCCAACATTGCGGTATTTTTTGGTCGCTGCAATACCACTTAAAATACGTAACAAGCAACTAAAATGTCATATCTATCCCAAAGTAATATCCATAATAACGTCTCGCCTTATAAAAAAATAATCCCTCTCATAGCTCTATTGAACGAAAAAGTAAAACTACGGGTCTCGGAAAATGGCAACACAAACTCCAACATATTTTTTATTTCAAAGTCTTGATTTTTTTTCTACCACTAAAATAATTTAAAAATCTGGGCACGTTTAGTATCTCTGTAATCATACTGATGAGGAGAATCATATTACATGGTCATTTTTACCACATAATGTACGCCGTAAACATAATTAAGGTCAGAATTGCGTTTTTTTTCACAATTTTCCCATTTCCCTGTACATTGTGTGTCAGGATAAGTCACAACCACTGCCACCAATATTTCTTGAACACCACTTGCTCACGACACACCTGCCCTGGGATGTTACTATAAAGGTGAACCTCCCATATTCTTTTGTCCACTCACCTAAGCGCACCCCGCAGACAGTTCTCACATCCACATCACACTGTTTGCTGCTATCGGTCACTGTTTTGATAGGCCAGTGAGACACCTGCGCTGGGTCACACACTAGCACACATGCCACCCAGCTTTTCTGAGCCCCTGATAGGTGCTCTTCTTTTACTTTTGTATACACATACAGCAAAACACAACCAAGGTATACTCGCCGTCCTCAGGGTTTGGGGGACGTTTAGCGCAGAAAAGAACAAACTTATTAAAATTTAGATTTAAAGGGATCCTGTCAGCAGGATTGTGAACAGTAAAGTACAGACAGTGTCAGGTCTACGCTGTTATACTGATTAAAATGAGGTGACCTGGGTGATGAAATGCATCTTGTGGTTGTTGTGTAATCTGTATTTGTAAATTTCAGTTATTGAGATTCTGGTGCTCCGGGTGTTTGTGGGGTTACAAAAAAAAGGTTTGCATTCATCAAAATGGTGCCTGTGCTGTAGTATAATACATGACTAATATCAATATGTAGACATGTGTAAGGGGTTGAGAGTCTTACCCCTTTAAACCCCCATGTTGCTGTTGTACTTGTATATATATTTATATATATGTTATACCATTGTTGCGCATTATCGTATATTTCATGTTGCTGTATTATTTATATAGCATAAGCTATGTTTCTGCACCTTGTACTTGGTAGGGACAGTGCAGTCTGGGCTATGGTCACTAGATGGGGCACTGAGCTCATTGCACAGTAGATGTAGCTGTAGGACATATAGGAGTTAACTGTAGGAGGGGATAGCTGGAGAATAAGCCAGGATGGTCTTCCAGTTTCAGGCAGTCAGAGGCCTGACCCCTTTGTGCTCGGGTGGGCTATATGCCTGAGCTGCCTAACTACCCCGTGATGTTAAAGCTGATGCCCAGCCATCTAGAGAAGAACACGGTACTGCAGAATCAGCAATAAAGTGGAAAAGAGTGTAAGTAAACAGAGGAAGATTGAAGGTTACCGTAAAAGGGTACGGGCAGGTCACTCCAGAATGTGGTGGAAAGCTACGTGGGCTGAATCTCTGATGTCCGGGGCGAAACATGCTGGAGAGCGCTTCACCGTGGTGACGCTATACAGGGAGGACACTGAGGAGCCATCTGAGACGCTTCGTCAAACGGAAACACTGCAAGGAACAGTGAAGGGAAAGATGAAGTAATGTGCTGTCTTTACTGTGATGAAAATGCTGGAAACTATGTGGATGTGCTGTGTCCTGAAGAAAATAAATTTGCTCAGTTAAGAGTTGCCCTGGACTGTGTCTCTATTCATTGGGATCAAGGATCAGCATCAAGTCGGCGTAGCAAAGGGGACGCTGACGGCACGGTGAGTATTCACCGTACCATGCAAGAGAAGAGGTACCGTTTTCCTGTAGAGGGAGGTCAGGGTATACAATGCCCGAACCCGAAATACTCAGCCACGACTACTGCCCTGGCTGACCTTTACACATAAAGTGTAGAAGTCGGGGGGGAAAGTGGGGAATGTGGTCTAGAAGTGATCAAGTATAGTGTGTTATTTTCTGCAGCAAACGTGTCCTGGCTGGATGTTAAATATTAATAATCCGTTAATTTCTTATAAGACCCAGTTCTGTAGAATGCTTTAGCTTACATGACATAGGCTATTTTTAAGCTTGGCTCATGGTAGAAAGACAGCTCCATATATGTAGAGACCACGTGCTTTAGGAGACGTATATAATTCATGGCTAACTGTAGAGGTCGCTGCTCTTCTTCCCTCACCATCATGAGAGACAGACACGAAGATGTCGCCTGTGTTGGGCCATGACATAACTCAACAGCTGGTATATTACTTGACGGCGATGTGAGAAGCCAAACTGAGACACAGCAGGCATTTGCTATTCAGGATCTCGGAGAGAAGAAGAATACATGTTGCTTTTGCCATGTGGGATCTCAGAGAATGAAGATGGAAAGCTTTTGCTATGAACAATGGACAATATCTCTTTCACTTATTTTTATTCACCTGTTTTTCTGTAATAACCTTTCTTTGATGGAAGAAACCAAATAAACCACTATATTTTTATCTGGTAACTAGTCCTGAGTATTTTACAGGATATGCATTATTTTACATTGGAGAGCCAGCCAGATCTGAATTTTTGTACTTTTTTGCGGGTTTCCCTCCACTTGCACACACGGGGGATTGGACTTTGCTAACGTCAAATCATATGTGCAAGTTATCGGGAATTCCACTACTTACAAGAATCACATAGAACCTAGAAGTAAGAAGTACCAGATAGATTGAGAAGTACTACAAGTGCCAAAAGTACCAGACCTAAGCCAGACGTGTGAAGACAGGAACCCAGCGTTGTCCATCAAAGGAGCTGAGACATTTCAAGGTAAGATAAAATGGATGTCATTAATTGTCTTGCTAAGCAGAGTAAATTGAAATTTAAGTCTGTAGACAATTCTAATTCAGAAGTTTTATGGTTAAGTTTATATGCCGAGTGTGAACTCGAGAATCAGAGGTTAGATTCTAAGTTTTTCAATAGAGAAAGAGAGAGATTAAAAAATATTCTACAGATGGTAGATATATTTCATAGATCTGTGTCAGAGAAATCCAAAAATGATTGTTGTGATGTTCTCGAGATTGGCTGTAAAGTTAGGGAGATTGACTAATCAAGTGTCTGTAGCAGCCATTGAAGGTGACCTTGCAGACATGGAACAAGATGGAGAAGTAGGAGGAGACTTCAGAACTGACGTAGAGGACGTACAAGGGAAAGACGTACCACTAAAAATAGAAGACTCACAGGCCCAAATCCGAAGTAGCGTGAGGAAGAATTTGATAAAAATATGCCAAATAATTCCTGCTTATGACAACAAAATAGATGTCTGTAGAAACTCTGAGATCTTTGAAAGTTGTTCTGATAACTTTGATTTATCTAACGAGGAGAAGAATCAGTTGTTCAAAATGTGGATCCCTGTAAATTTTGCTAGGAGATTGTCTTTAAAGTTATCTGGTGAGACACATGAGAATTTAACTGATAAGGACAGATTAAAAATTCTCATTTTTTGTTCATCAAATGAAAATCATCCAGATATTGATATTCTTCAAAAATTAAGGATTGGTCGGAAGGAATGTATTTTTACGTTCATGTCCATATATGAACGTTTGTATAGAATGCTGAGTGAGAATGTCAAAACACCGTCCCTCATAAGGAGTTTTGTAAGCAAATTTTGGTTTCTAAATCCTGCATCTCGTGTTATTGCGTCACAAAAAGATTCTTTGTTTGAATGTGCGCAATCCCTTGATTTTGCCAGAAAACACGAGAATCGTGAGAGGAAAGTAAATTGTGCTAATTTTGTAAAGACAGGCAGAGTAAAATCTTATCAGAAGCCGGTATTAGCAAAACCTTCTAAAATGAGTTTTCCCCAAAATCAAATCTACGAAGAAAGAAAAAGAAAATCACATGTTTGTTATAAACCATATGGAATGATGCAAAAGAACACCGAAAAGACACAAATGGAATTAAGAAAAATGATGAGTTCTGATTTTCTTTCTGTAACAAAGATGGCCGAATTTAACAGACAGAAACAGGTGGTGAGTGACATCATGGCCTGTAAACTGAATACTCTGCTCCAAGAATCTATCAGTTTTAAAATGGCAAGAACCTTTCAGGATATTTTTTGCAGAGAAATAAGTATGGGTGTAGGAATTGGCTAGGAAAAAAGTAATATATATTGTGTAACAGTGTTATACAATTAGTGAGTTATAGAGTATAATCCTGTAGTTTTATGGTTTGTGGATATATACATAGTCATACAGTATATATATAGAGTGTTTGTAGAAGTAGAAATAGTAGAACTGTATTTTTTAATGAAAATTAAAATCTACATCAGTAATAATATTTAGAATATGAATATGATATTAACCTTATTTTTTTATGTTTCCTTAGAATTTTCATTTCAAAGCAGGACTTAATCGAGAAAAATTCTCTTCCAAGGATTTATGCCTTTATTTACACAGGATGTTGCAATAATTGCATGATTTTATATATCTAACCCTTAAAAGGAAATAACCAATTGCTTTTTAAAATGTTCTTGTGTGTGCTTTTTTACTGCATGGTTTGAATGACAACCTCAACAGGTGAAAATTTCAACCTTGTTCTAATAATAAGTATACCAGACCAGTATACTATGTCCTTGTTTCATAGGGAAAGAATTTTCAAGGGGGTCTCAACTTTTGCAAACCAATGGAATTTTTTTTCCAGGCCTAAATGTCAAGTATAGCTATACAACATATATTTATGTAATGTGGAGGAATATTCAAAGAAATATTAAGAGACTAAATTGAAATAGTTTACAATGCATTGATAATTAGGATAATTTGGGTTAAAATACGTGTATTCATCACACCTTCATATGTGAGGTATTTGGTTTAAAGTTAATAAGTGACAGTGACTGAGTGTATGAGCAGCTGCTGAGCGAGTAATGTGATACGTTTGTGAGACCTCAGGATCCTGAATGCATGAGAGAAAGAAAAAAAAAAAAAAAAAACCCCAAAGCTTTTATCTTTAGGAAATTATTAGAATATTAAGATACATAATGAAATATTATCTATACAAACATATATTTCTATATTTCTATAGTAATTATTTCTTGATTTTGTTAATAGTGGATAAGTGCAAAGTGCAATCGCACATCAAAATGGTTTATGCAAATTAATTTTTCCAAAGGATAATTTTATGATATTCAAATTAATTTTAATGGTTACACATCTTCAGACAAATAATGGTATAAGCAAGTATAATATTTACACAATTTATAAATTAATTATTTTTAATTTTGGTTTTGATAAATGAATTATTACTAAACAATATTTTTTGGTATTAAGGGGGAAATATGTTTTTTTATCCTGACTACATCATCACATTTGATTAATACCTCTTCTTCACACATTTTAATAGGAAAAAAATATTAATAAGGTACAATGGTATAAGTATTGGGTATAATAACAAGTATTATAAGGATTCATTTCTTTACACTAAGAGGAATTACATGCAAAGTTGCATAATTTGAATATTTTGGTAACACAAGTTTATGACAATTATGAAATAATCCAGATCATGGAAATATTAAGGGTATATGTTACTGAAGACATAAC
>NW_027362496.1:27500-30428 GCF_039654945.1 Dendrobates tinctorius | reverse complement strand
TGGCAAGAATGTACCCCAGGATGGCCAAAAAGCCAAAGCCAGGGACTGAGAACCATCGAGCATGCTCTGAGGGGACATAGTCAGAGGGGGCGTCCGCCTTCCAGAGCCCTCCTTCCCACGAGGACTCCAGATTTGCCCCCCCCCCCCTGACAACAGCCATCGCCTCCAGAGAACCAGGGACCACCGAGGGAGGGTCTGGTCGAAGCTCAGGTACCCAGGATAGCTTCTCCGGCTTGGGCATGGACCGCCAGACAAAGCCGCGGACCATGAACCATCCAGCCTGCTCTGAGGGGACATAGTCAGAGGGGGCGTCCGCCTTCAAGAGCCCTCCTTCCCACGAGGACTCCAGATTTGCCCCCCTGACAGCCATCACCTCCAGAGAACCAGGGACCGCCGAGGGAGGGTCTGGTCAAAGCTCACGTACCCCAGGACAGCTTCTCCGGCTTGGGCACAGACCGCCAGACAAAGCCGCGGACCATGAACCATCCAGCCGGCTCTGAGGGGACATGGTCAGAAGGGGCGTCCGCCTTCTAGAGCCCAAACTCGGCCACGGACTCCAGATTTGCCCCCCTGAATGCCATCACCCTTCAGAAGACCAGGGACCACCGAGGGAGGGTCTGGTCAGGCTCAGGTACCCCAGGATCGCCTCTCTCACTTGGGACGCACGACCAGCAAAAGTCCCTCCTGGAGCCGTGGAAGTTCAGTCTCGGCCGTATTTTGCAACTTCCACGACAAGAGGGACCACCTTCTAAGTCGCCTACCCGAGCCAGAGAACCATAGGAACAACCGCCATACATCGGGGTAGAGAGAGCCCACTCTCTCCTATATTCTCCCGCAGGTGCGCATTACTATGTATTTGCATTGCGGGACAATGTACTTCAATGAGCGGGACAAAGTCGGAAATGTATCCGACCTCCTGGAACTGTGCGGCTGCTACAGCAGTCAGAAATTCCCCATTCCGGTTCTTTTTCACTTGGATTTTTTTTTTTGCAATTTTTTGCCTAAAACGTATTCCTCCAACATGTACTAGCTCATGACACTTGAAATTTTTGAGCCAATTGATAATAACAGCTTTTTAGAGCTCAAAAACAAAAAAAATTTGAGCGAACAAAAAATGTTCGAAAATGACCTCAGCTCCTGGAACTGTTTTCGGTACACCTCCAGAGAGGCTCCCCTGCCTGGAAGTCTGTCACTGCTCAGCTCGAAATTTTTCTAAGTCCCAAAATTCGGTTTTTCATCCAAAATTCAACTTTCTGCCCAGGATCCACAAACTTTAAACCCAGTTGGGGGACCCTCCCTGGGGGCCCTACAACATACTGAAGCCCCCCTGTGGTGGAAGTAGGGGAATTTACTTATTTTTACACAAAATCACAAAATTCCATTTTTTGTTCGCAAAACACTTTTTTGTCCTCAAGAAACTTTTTTGTCCTCAAAACACTTTTTTGTCCTCGAGAAACTTTTTTGTCCTCAAGAAACTTTTTTGTCCTCAAAACACTTTTTTGTCCTCAAAACTCAATTTCTTCCATAATTCGACTTTCCCCCAAAAAACCACACATTCTACCCTCATGGGAGGCACTCTCCCTCGGGTCCCCACATCATATTGACGCCCCAGAGCGGTGGGAGAAGGGGAAATCTGATTTTTGCACAAAAATCCAAAAATCGCTCTAAGTCCAAAAATCCTGAAAATTTTTCTAAGTCCCAACGGTACTTTCTGAAAAGTGTACCCAGGCCCCTGGAAGCCTCCTAGGTACACCTCCCGAGGCGCCCCCTTCCTGGAAGTCTGTCACATCTCGAAATTTTTCTAAGTCCCAAAAAATGGTTTTTGCTCCATAATTCGACTTTCCCCCCAAAAGTCACACATTCTACCCTCATGGGAGGCACTCTCCCTCGGGTCCCCACTTCATATTGACGCCCCAGAGCGGTGGGAGAAGGGAAAATTCGATATTTGCACAAAAATCCAAAAATCGCTCTAAGTCCAAAAATCTTGAAAATTTTTCTAAGTCCCAACGGTACTTTCTGAAAAGTGTACCCAGGCCCCTGGAAGCCTCCTAGGTACACCTCCCGAGGCGCCCCCTTCCTGGAAGTCTGACACATCTCGGAATTTTTTCTAAGTCCCCAAAAATGGTTTTTGCTCCATAATTCGACTTTCCCCCCAAAAGTCACACATTCTACCCTCATGGGAGGCACTCTCCCTCGGGTCCCCACTTCATATTGACGCCCCAGAGCGGTGGGAGAAGGGAAAATTCGATTTTTGCACAAAAATCCAAAAATCGCTCTAAGTCCAAAAATCTTGAAAATTTTTCTAAGTCCCAACGGTACTTTCTGAAAAGTGTACCCAGGCCCCTGGAAGCCTCCTAGGTACACCTCCCGAGGCGCCCCCTTCCTGGAAGTCTGACACATCTCGGAATTTTTTCTAAGTCCCCAAAAATGGTTTTTGCTCCATAATTCGACTTTCCCCCCAAAAGTCACACATTCTACCCTCATGGGAGGCACTCTCCCTCGGGTCCCCACTTCATATTGACGCCCCAGAGCGGTGGGAGAAGGGAAAATTCGATTTTTGCACAAAAATCCAAAAATCGCTCTAAGTCCAAAAATCTTGAAAATTTTTCTAAGTCCCAACGGTACTTTCTGAAAAGTGTACCCAGGCCCCTGGAAGCCTCCTAGGTACACCTCCCGAGGCGCCCCCTTCCTGGAAGTCTGACACATCTCGGAATTTTTTCTAAGTCCCCAAAAATGGTTTTTGCTCCATAATTCGACTTTCCCCCCAAAAGTCACACATTCTACCCTCATGGGAGGCACTCTCCCTCGGGTCCCCACTTCATATTGACGCCCCAGAGCGGTGGGAGAAGGGAAAATTCGATATTTGCACAAAAATCCAAAAATCGCTCTAAGTCCAAAAATCTTGAAAATTTTTCTAAGTCCCAACGG
>NW_027362496.1:15000-17500 GCF_039654945.1 Dendrobates tinctorius | reverse complement strand
CCACCGCCGCCGCTCTCGCTGGTGCCCGCCGCGGAGGCCGCCCTTCGGGCGATGCGTGGCACGGACCTCCGCGGGCAGGGCTGCGCATCTGGAACTTCGAAAAGGGCCGCCCTTGCTAACACTGTGCTTCCCCACGCGGGGAGCGATTCGGACGGCTGGCCCCCACGCCGGGGTGGGTGGGCGCCCCGCCGTTCGCCCGCGTGGGTCGTCAGACCACTGTTCATCGTTCGGTGCGATTCAAACTTCCCACAGCTCGGCCGCCTCCGTCCTCGAACGGGAGGTGACGGCCGGCGTGCGCGCCCAAAGATAGGTGGTGGAAGCCCGGGGGTACAGGAGGAAGGACACCGCTCACCGTAAACCGACGCGAGCTCCAAAGCCCGGGTCGAGCGAGCAGCACCACCTCCCCACCCGGGAGCGCCGTGCCAGATCGATCGGAGGATAAGACCGCTCTGAGAGGACATGGACGAGAGGGGCGTCCGCCTTCCGGAGCCCCCCCTTTCGGACGAGGACTCCGGATTTGCCCCCCGAAAGCCATCACCTCCAGAGAACCAGGGACCGCCGAGGGAGGGTCTGGTCAGGCTTGGGTACCCCAGCATTGCCTCTCTCGCTTGGGATGCACGATCGGCAAAAGTCCCTCTCGGAGCTGTGGAAGTTCGGTCTCAGCCGGAGTGCGCAACTTCCAGACGAGAGGGACCACATGCCAAGTCGCCTACCCAAGTCGGGGAACCAGAGAAACAACTGCTTTCTATCGGGGTAGAGAGACGACACTCTCTCAAGTACATTCTGCCAGAGGTGCGCATTCCTATGTATTTGCATTGCGGGACAACGTCCCCACTTTAAGGGGACGAAGTCGGAACTGTACCCGGCCTCAAGTCACTGTAGGGCGGATGCGGCACCTAGAAAATTCCTCATTCCGGTTCTTTTTCACTTAGTCGTTTTTTTTTTTGGCAAGAATGTACCCCAGGATGGCCAAAAAGCCAAAGCCAGGGACTGAGAACCATCGAGCATGCTCTGAGGGGACATAGTCAGAGGGGGCGTCCGCCTTCCAGAGCCCTCCTTCCCACGAGGACTCCAGATTTGCCCCCCCCCCCCTGACAACAGCCATCGCCTCCAGAGAACCAGGGACCACCGAGGGAGGGTCTGGTCGAAGCTCAGGTACCCAGGATAGCTTCTCCGGCTTGGGCATGGACCGCCAGACAAAGCCGCGGACCATGAACCATCCAGCCTGCTCTGAGGGGACATAGTCAGAGGGGGCGTCCGCCTTCAAGAGCCCTCCTTCCCACGAGGACTCCAGATTTGCCCCCCTGACAGCCATCACCTCCAGAGAACCAGGGACCGCCGAGGGAGGGTCTGGTCAAAGCTCACGTACCCCAGGACAGCTTCTCCGGCTTGGGCACAGACCGCCAGACAAAGCCGCGGACCATGAACCATCCAGCCGGCTCTGAGGGGACATGGTCAGAAGGGGCGTCCGCCTTCTAGAGCCCAAACTCGGCCACGGACTCCAGATTTGCCCCCCTGAATGCCATCACCCTTCAGAAGACCAGGGACCACCGAGGGAGGGTCTGGTCAGGCTCAGGTACCCCAGGATCGCCTCTCTCACTTGGGACGCACGACCAGCAAAAGTCCCTCCTGGAGCCGTGGAAGTTCAGTCTCGGCCGTATTTTGCAACTTCCACGACAAGAGGGACCACCTTCTAAGTCGCCTACCCGAGCCAGAGAACCATAGGAACAACCGCCATACATCGGGGTAGAGAGAGCCCACTCTCTCCTATATTCTCCCGCAGGTGCGCATTACTATGTATTTGCATTGCGGGACAATGTACTTCAATGAGCGGGACAAAGTCGGAAATGTATCCGACCTCCTGGAACTGTGCGGCTGCTACAGCAGTCAGAAATTCCCCATTCCGGTTCTTTTTCACTTGGATTTTTTTTTTTGCAATTTTTTGCCTAAAACGTATTCCTCCAACATGTACTAGCTCATGACACTTGAAATTTTTGAGCCAATTGATAATAACAGCTTTTTAGAGCTCAAAAACAAAAAAAATTTGAGCGAACAAAAAATGTTCGAAAATGACCTCAGCTCCTGGAACTGTTTTCGGTACACCTCCAGAGAGGCTCCCCTGCCTGGAAGTCTGTCACTGCTCAGCTCGAAATTTTTCTAAGTCCCAAAATTCGGTTTTTCATCCAAAATTCAACTTTCTGCCCAGGATCCACAAACTTTAAACCCAGTTGGGGGACCCTCCCTGGGGGCCCTACAACATACTGAAGCCCCCCTGTGGTGGAAGTAGGGGAATTTACTTATTTTTACACAAAATCACAAAATTCCATTTTTTGTTCGCAAAACACTTTTTTGTCCTCAAGAAACTTTTTTGTCCTCAAAACACTTTTTTGTCCTCGAGAAACTTTTTTGTCCTCAAGAAACTTTTTTGTCCTCAAAACACTTTTTTGTCCTCAAAACTCAATTTCTTCCATAATTCGACTTTCCCCCAAAAAACCACACA
>NW_027362496.1:0-2500 GCF_039654945.1 Dendrobates tinctorius | reverse complement strand
CCGAGGGAGGGTCTGGTCGAAGCTCAGGTACCCAGGATAGCTTCTCCGGCTTGGGCATGGACCGCCAGACAAAGCCGCGGACCATGAACCATCCAGCCTGCTCTGAGGGGACATAGTCAGAGGGGGCGTCCGCCTTCAAGAGCCCTCCTTCCCACGAGGACTCCAGATTTGCCCCCCTGACAGCCATCACCTCCAGAGAACCAGGGACCGCCGAGGGAGGGTCTGGTCAAAGCTCACGTACCCCAGGACAGCTTCTCCGGCTTGGGCACAGACCGCCAGACAAAGCCGCGGACCATGAACCATCCAGCCGGCTCTGAGGGGACATGGTCAGAAGGGGCGTCCGCCTTCTAGAGCCCAAACTCGGCCACGGACTCCAGATTTGCCCCCCTGAATGCCATCACCCTTCAGAAGACCAGGGACCACCGAGGGAGGGTCTGGTCAGGCTCAGGTACCCCAGGATCGCCTCTCTCACTTGGGACGCACGACCAGCAAAAGTCCCTCCTGGAGCCGTGGAAGTTCAGTCTCGGCCGTATTTTGCAACTTCCACGACAAGAGGGACCACCTTCTAAGTCGCCTACCCGAGCCAGAGAACCATAGGAACAACCGCCATACATCGGGGTAGAGAGAGCCCACTCTCTCCTATATTCTCCCGCAGGTGCGCATTACTATGTATTTGCATTGCGGGACAATGTACTTCAATGAGCGGGACAAAGTCGGAAATGTATCCGACCTCCTGGAACTGTGCGGCTGCTACAGCAGTCAGAAATTCCCCATTCCGGTTCTTTTTCACTTGGATTTTTTTTTTTGCAATTTTTTGCCTAAAACGTATTCCTCCAACATGTACTAGCTCATGACACTTGAAATTTTTGAGCCAATTGATAATAACAGCTTTTTAGAGCTCAAAAACAAAAAAAATTTGAGCGAACAAAAAATGTTCGAAAATGACCTCAGCTCCTGGAACTGTTTTCGGTACACCTCCAGAGAGGCTCCCCTGCCTGGAAGTCTGTCACTGCTCAGCTCGAAATTTTTCTAAGTCCCAAAATTCGGTTTTTCATCCAAAATTCAACTTTCTGCCCAGGATCCACAAACTTTAAACCCAGTTGGGGGACCCTCCCTGGGGGCCCTACAACATACTGAAGCCCCCCTGTGGTGGAAGTAGGGGAATTTACTTATTTTTACACAAAATCACAAAATTCCATTTTTTGTTCGCAAAACACTTTTTTGTCCTCAAGAAACTTTTTTGTCCTCAAAACACTTTTTTGTCCTCGAGAAACTTTTTTGTCCTCAAGAAACTTTTTTGTCCTCAAAACACTTTTTTGTCCTCAAAACTCAATTTCTTCCATAATTCGACTTTCCCCCAAAAAACCACACATTCTACCCTCATGGGAGGCACTCTCCCTCGGGTCCCCACATCATATTGACGCCCCAGAGCGGTGGGAGAAGGGGAAATCTGATTTTTGCACAAAAATCCAAAAATCGCTCTAAGTCCAAAAATCCTGAAAATTTTTCTAAGTCCCAACGGTACTTTCTGAAAAGTGTACCCAGGCCCCTGGAAGCCTCCTAGGTACACCTCCCGAGGCGCCCCCTTCCTGGAAGTCTGTCACATCTCGAAATTTTTCTAAGTCCCAAAAAATGGTTTTTGCTCCATAATTCGACTTTCCCCCCAAAAGTCACACATTCTACCCTCATGGGAGGCACTCTCCCTCGGGTCCCCACTTCATATTGACGCCCCAGAGCGGTGGGAGAAGGGAAAATTCGATTTTTGCACAAAAATCCAAAAATCGCTCTAAGTCCAAAAATCTTGAAAATTTTTCTAAGTCCCAACGGTACTTTCTGAAAAGTGTACCCAGGCCCCTGGAAGCCTCCTAGGTACACCTCCCGAGGCGCCCCCTTCCTGGAAGTCTGACACATCTCGGAATTTTTTCTAAGTCCCCAAAAATGGTTTTTGCTCCATAATTCGACTTTCCCCCCAAAAGTCACACATTCTACCCTCATGGGAGGCACTCTCCCTCGGGTCCCCACTTCATATTGACGCCCCAGAGCGGTGGGAGAAGGGAAAATTCGATTTTTGCACAAAAATCCAAAAATCGCTCTAAGTCCAAAAATCTTGAAAATTTTTCTAAGTCCCAACGGTACTTTCTGAAAAGTGTACCCAGGCCCCTGGAAGCCTCCTAGGTACACCTCCCGAGGCGCCCCCTTCCTGGAAGTCTGACACATCTCGGAATTTTTTCTAAGTCCCCAAAAATGGTTTTTGCTCCATAATTCGACTTTCCCCCCAAAAGTCACACATTCTACCCTCATGGGAGGCACTCTCCCTCGGGTCCCCACTTCATATTGACGCCCCAGAGCGGTGGGAGAAGGGAAAATTCGATATTTGCACAAAAATCCAAAAATCGCTCTAAGTCCAAAAATCTTGAAAATTTTTCTAAGTCCCAACGGTACTTTCTGAAAAGTGTACCCAGGCCCCTGGAAGCCTCCTAGGTACACCTCCCGAGGCGCC
>NW_027362495.1:0-28849 GCF_039654945.1 Dendrobates tinctorius | reverse complement strand
GTATCATTGTACTGATCGTACACTGCAAATGGGTGCAGTTAGACATATGGTGTCCAGCTTTATTACATGCAAGACTGATCATGTGGTTTATGTTATCTTCTGTACATGTCGGTTTTTTTATATAGGAAAGACAATACGCCCGCTTTATGTTCGATTTCGGGAGCACTTCAAGTCGATAAAATCTGGGAAAGGAGTGCCACGTCTCATTGACTATGTTAGGACTGTACATGGGACAGATCCGGGTGTCCTTACTTTTGCGGGTATTGAAAAAGTGATGTTACCCCCACAAGGGGGGAACTTGCATAAATTATTATTGCAGCGGGAATCGAAATGGATCATGGATACACGGGCGACGGGTCCCGCAGGTTTCAATGATAAAGTAGATATGGCCATTTTTTTATGATAACTGATTCATATAAATGTATTTTGCTTAATATCATGAGATTATAACACAAGAATCATGTTTGGGAGGTATATAAATTTATGACATTCGGCATGGTATTTTGCTTGATAAAAAATTTATATAAAATTGGGGCAGTTTATTTTTCGCTTAATTTTGTACTACATAGTTAAATTTGTCTTAATCCGTTTGATCGTGAGAAAATAGTTTTTC
Source organism: Dendrobates tinctorius (assembly GCF_039654945.1). Taxonomy (NCBI): domain Eukaryota; kingdom Metazoa; phylum Chordata; class Amphibia; order Anura; family Dendrobatidae; genus Dendrobates; species Dendrobates tinctorius. Next base: position 28,236 of record NW_027362495.1, on the reverse strand, counting down.
TAGGATATTATTATAATATAAATGGCAAAAAGATAGGTGTCAGTGATTTTTATCCTGGTGACAGGAGCTACGGCATAGTCGCAATATATCACAATTATATTATATTTAATGGGAGCACATATTTGGTCCGGAATAGATTATCCAGAAGAGTTAACTTAATTATAGGGGTTAACCAGTAATACTGATAATGATTTAGTGTTCCTTGTAATCTTTGTAATTTTACATGTAAAGGTATTGTTCCCGCTGAGGCGGTAAATTGTATGTTTTTATATGTCTGCACGTAACACTTGTCTGTTTCACTTGGTAGTTTTGTAGTGGCTGGCAGGAGGAGTGATTGGTATGCATAAGTATCCGTCATTTCCTCCTGCACGTTGACCCGTGGAAGCGCTCTAGTAGCGTGAAACGGCCGTAGTCAGCCATTTGACACACTCTCCTTCACATCTCCGACGTGACATGTAATTCAGTGTCAATAAACATTCATCATTATCCCGCAGAGTGCGACCTTTTTCTCTTGGAAACAGATATATGCTACTGCGCAGATGTGGCCGGCACCATCTTGGTGGAGACATTTTTTTTCCTCTAGCAAAATCATATTGGCGGTGACGACTGCGCTGTAGCATCTACTACGTCCCGAATTATGTTACTGCGCAGGCGCGAATGGTGTCATTTTTTAATTAACAAATTTATATCACTAAATAAAAAGATATTATAGATCCGATCATATTACCGCGCAGGCGCTGGCGCGTGCATAATGATTGTAAATTTTTTTTCAAAACAATAAGATACGAGTACACAGTATGTAAAATAGGGAGCAGGTCACTGAGGGTTCAGAGACCTGTTGGGGCGCCCCTAGGGCTGTGGGGTTACTCGGTACCGGGCCAGTGTCTTAAAGGGATGTGTTACGGCAGCAGTGACCCGGTTTGTGGCCCTGAGCATCCATGTATAATAAGAACAAAGAATAAAGTTTATGTGTACATAAGTTTGTGATGCCACCTGTGGTTTCTGGTCATAGGTGACCAATGCTGTTGTGCAGATCCTCGGGGACTAATGGTGGGATGCAGCAGAGTTGGAATAGCTCTCCACAGGCAGAGCTTTAATCCCAGGGCAGTGGTAATAGAAAATATGTTGTATTTGATAAGGATAGAGGTAGCAGTGCTGAATAGGTGTTGCAGAAAGAATTCAGAGGACACAGCTGGGTGCAGTTCTTGTGTGCACGAATGCCCGCTTGGTGCTGCATCCTCCTGGTGAGGGGTGCAGCAAACTTCCATGCAGATGTAGAACACCTTTCCAGAACTCCCTTCAGTGTGTTCCTTTCCTGGCTGTCTCCCTGTGCTGATTTCCTCTCTCCTTCACAAACATTGCACCAAGCCAGCAGACTCGGATCTTGGTGGGAATAACCTCTAGGTGCCTGGATCCTATGTGTCTGCCTTTTCAGCAATTAATTGTGGATTTGGCTGCAGCACTTGCAATGCTCGGAGCCTCAGGTTTACTAGCTGAGTCCGTTGTCCACTACACTAGTTTTAGGGCCAGTCCCTATACTGGTACCTGATCCCTCCACCCGACGTCGGCTGGCGTGGAACGAGCCTCACGGACGGTATGGTTGCTGTACCGTGCCTCTAGGATCCCTTCCCTCTTCAGGGAGCTTCTTTTGGTCTTTCCCTTCCCAGCAGCTCCTCTGACCAGGAGCTGCTTCACACATGACCTTCCACTTCCTCCCCTCAGGGTGGACTCCCGTTCTAACTCTATTCTCCCACTCTCATCCCACTAGCTCCACCCACCTCCCAACACCCTTTACCACGCAGGCAGGGTTGAGATCCTCCTCCCGTAGGGTACATCCAGATGCCCTGCTGCTATAGGGTGTGTATTCGGTGCAGGTGTAAGAGTACTGTCAGGTGCCTCCACCTTACCTGGGAAGTGGGATACCACACCTCTTGGTGAGGTGCAGTACCTCTGTGGCAACTGAACCCTCAGGGGTGCCACACTGCCATAAGTCATACAGATTAATATGTAAGCTGAACACCACATAATGAACTCCCCACAGGCCCGCTCCGAAGCATGAGAATCTCATTAACTGAAAACTACAAATACAGATGAAATCCATCTTGTGGTTGTTTTTTTATCAACTAAGGTGTAATTTTAATCAGTATAACGGCACCAACCTGACACTGTCTGTAGGTTACTCAGCACAATCCTGCTGACAGGTTCCCTTTAAGATTGTCTACAAGTGTGTTTCGATACTCCAGCATGGGCACGTCCCTTTCCAGGGGGGAAGCATCTGGCAAAATTTACCCTTGTATCGTGGATCTAGCAGAGTGATAACCCAGTAGTCAGAACTATTTTTAATCCTAACAATACGGGTATCATGTTACAGATAGTGCAGCAAGAAGGCGCTTATGTGTCAGTCACTTCCATGTGGTCCAAGTTCATGGTGTGTTAGTGGAGGGGTAGCACTCAAGCTTGCTTCCCCCATCCCATCTCGCAATCACAGACAACAGAGAGGGGATCATTATCTTCTTCATCTCCTGACTGTTGCGCGCCCACGACCACTTCCCCTTTGTCATCCTCCATTTGTTCCTTGGCTCCTGCACCTTCAGTAACAGTTTGTCTGGTATCATGTGCTCCCTTAGATCATTGTAATACACCCCCCCATGGCACCCGCCTCCTTTGCTTCCACCTCTTCCTCTGGGACCAACAACTCCTTCCACAAACTATTCAAATTGTGCTCCAGCATGTAGATGACTGGAAGAGTGATTGTCATTGCTAACTATCTTAGTAGCCATTTCAAAACTGTGCAGAAGGATGCAGAGATCCTTCATCTGTACTCACTCCGCAAGTGTGATTTGCACCACGTCCACACTACATTTGCCCAAGCTATGCAAAAGGATATATTGCACCAGAGCTCATCGCTGCTGCCACAGTCGCTGCAACATGTAGAGAGTGAAATTCCACCGTTTTGGCACATCGCATATCAAATGGATAACTGTTAGGCCAAAAGACCTTTGTAGCAATGCAAGTCGATGTGGGGTGCGATCGTTGGAAGTGAGCACACAGTCACCATGCTTTCTTCAGCAGCACATCCAAACCGGGATAGTGGCGGAGAAATTACTGTACCACCAGGTTAAGGATGTGAGCCATGCAAGGCATGTGTGTGAGGTTGTCCAGGCTTAGAGCTGCCACCAGGTTTGCACCGTTATCGCGCACGGCCTTCCCTGGCTCCAGGTTCAGTGAAGACAGCCATTGCTCAAACTCAGTCTGGATAGCTGTCCACAACTCTTGAGCTGTGTGACTGCAATCTCCAAGGCATATTAGTTTAAACACTTCCTGATTGCAGAGAGCCCTGGCTGCACAGTATGGAGGTGGGGGGATTATCGCTGCACAGTTGGAATGTGTGTCTCATTAAGGGAGAGATTGAATGCACAGGTGTAGACCCTAAAGGAGGTGGGGGAGGCAGAAGCAGTGGAGGAAGTATTAGATGCAGAGGCTTGTGCCACAAGCCTTGGGGATTCCAAGACTTGTGGAACAGCCCCTTGCCATACTGCCCCCACAGCCATCAGAGTCAGCAAGTGCCCTGTCACCGAGATGTAATGCCCTGGCCATGTTTGCTTGTCCAGGTGTCAGTGGTGAAATGCACATTGACAAATAGATTTTTTCAAGGAATAGGTGGTGTCTGTGACATGATGGTGTAGCACAGGCACATCTTTCTTAGAGAAGTAATGGTGACTGGGCAACTGGTACTGGGGGACTCTGGGGACTGCGATGGACATCAGCTCTCAGAAACCGTTTATATCCACTAGGAGGAAAGGCAGCATTTCTGTGGCCAACAGACTGGAGATGGTTCAGTACAAGCTCTTAGCTTTGTCTTGTGTAGAAGGAAACATTCTTTTATGTGACCAAAACTGCAGGACCAAGGGCTTGCTGCTGTGCTGAAAGAGGATGGAGTAGGGTGAACACGACAAACCACTGGACTATGATTGAGGAGCAGGCATGTTATGGTGGATTTAGAAAAATGTAGTGTGTTCAGTGAAACAAAAACAGCAAGAATCTTCACTTCCATATCAGTTGACAAGCTCTCACTCACTTTGACTGTAGGAAGTAAACAAGTGGAGATTCTGTGGCCGGAGACCTGTGTGAGAACACTTGCCATGGTGACGGAGGAGGAAGAAGCAGCAGATGCTTTTGATGGGACTGCCGGTGGTTGGCAAGGCTCACTATTCAGCATTTTAGCGCAGTGAGATTCCCAGACTAACATATGTTGATCGTGCATGTACTGGTTCATGCATGTAGTAGTCAAATTATTGCAATTTTTGCCTCTAATAACGTGAGTTGGGTCATCCTTTGCAGTCTCAAAAAATGCCAAGTCTAGGCAACTCTTGCAACCCCTGCGAACTGCAGATTTGCGACCGCTGCTGGCCACAGCCAGAGTTGTGGCTGAGGATGCAGTGCTTGTCATAGTTGCATCACTCTGTGTCTGTGCAGCAAGTTGCAATGTAAAATCCTCGTCTTCCTCCTCCTCCATCTCCTCTACTGAGCTCAGCTGCATGCCTCTGGGTTCATAACAAGGGGGATCTACAACCTCATCGTCATTCTCTCTGTTCTCCCACTCCGTGCCCTGAGAGTGACGCTCCACCTCTTCCTGCCCTGACAGCACAGTATAGTCCGCATGCACCTTAGGTATCTAAGTGTCATGCCGCTCTCACCCGGGGCCGGGACTCAGAGCCCGACGTCACCACTTCCGGTGCAGCGGCCACTCCGGGATTCCCGTCGGGTGCGCACGCGCACCTCTCGCACTTGATCCTATGACTGAACGGCTTTGTTAAGAACACATGCGCTCTCCTCTCTGCCCTAACTGCTGCCGTACCATCTCTATGGTCCTGGAGGACCTAACCCGGAAGTCCCAGAGCTCATGCCCTAGATCAGGCTGCCTCTTCCTGTAGGAGGCGCCTGATTATTGTTGTGCTTTCTTGCTAGGCCTGCTTGGTCCCTGCTTGGCCGCTCTCTGTATTCAGGTCCCCTGCCCTGTGCTCTGCCGTGCTTCTTAGCACATGCTCTGCTCCTGCCCTGTGCTCTGCCATGCTTCTTAGCACACACTCTGCTCCTGCCCTGTGCTCTGTCATGCTTCTCAGCACACACTCTGCTCCTGCCTTGTGCCCTGTCGTTCTTCTTAGCACACCCTCTGCTCTGCCTTGCACCCAGGCGTGCTTCCCAGCACACGCTCTGCCTTGCCTTGTACTCAGGCGTGCTTCCCTGCACGTGCTCGGCTTTGCCTCGTACCCGGGTGTGCTTCTCAGTGCATGCCATATGCACTCCTGTACCCAGCATGCCCCCGTGTACACACCCTGTACTGTCCTGAACCCTGCGTACCCCCGTGTACACGCCCTGCATTATCCTATTCCCAGCATGCCCCTGTGTCTACGCCTTGCACACTCTGGTATCCTGTGTGTCCCCTCCTGCACCTTGCTAGACACACTCTCTTGCGCCTTCTGTGAGCTGGCTGCCTGGTTCCAGCAGTCGTGGTACCTTACCCCCCTGGGTCTGCCCCTGACACTCCCTGTATAGGGGGTGGTCCTCACTAGGTCAACTCGCCCTGAGTGGGTTGGTATCACGACCCAGAGGGTCCACTCCAGGAGTCGTCACACTGAGTCTCATCAGGATCACCTCCACCCCCGGAGGTTAACATCTGATGATGAGGGTCTGGATTTTGCTCGGACCCTACTTTGTCCGGCCCTGGATTCAACAGGAAAAAAACTGAGCCATCATTGCAGATACTGTCCTCTGGATTCTGTGAATCTTTGGAGCAGACCTCTGATACCCATAGAATAGAATATGTGAATAGCTCTACAGACTCGCCTATCTGTGGTTCACCACAGTCAGTTGGAGAGTTGTGACTTGGGGGGAAACAAGGGTAATTGGGGTTCCGAGGATTGTACTGTGTGTGATGTTAAGATGGAGGAAGAGGAGGAGAGGCCACCTGATCCAGCGCTTGCCATCCACTGGAGCATATGCTCTTTCTGGCCCTCATCAAAAAGGCGTACCGCTGTACGGCTGCCAAAGAAGGGGAGTCAAGTAGCACAAGCAGTAGCAGATGTTATTAATTGTCTTTGAATAGGAAGAGATGTTTGTTCAACAGAACTTTCAATAACATTACCACCTAACCCACGTGCACGTTGAACACCAAGCCTATTCCTCCTTCCACCACGACCTGGCTTTTTCCCTCTCATGCCAACCTAAATTAACCCCTTCACGACATGTGCCGTACTAGTACTGCACATGTAGTGTCTCTCATTTTGATGTGGGCTCCAGCAGTGAGCCCACATCTTTCCCGGCACATGTCAGCTGCTTTGAACAGCTGACGTGCCCGGAACAGCCACGAGTGGAATTGCGATCAGCGGCATTTAACGTGCTCTTCCGGTAATCACACCCGAAATGCCGCCCATCGGTGATCCCGTCACATGAATGTAGATCATGTAAGAGAATGGTCAGCCATAATACGCTGAGCTGCCATGAGCAACGAGGCAGCCATCTTATGAAAGTTAGGAAAGAATATATTCAACTTTTACAATAGAAATAATACGATGTACTCTGTAAAAGCAGATGGAGGATGTAAAATGAGATCATGCCCATTAACCAATTTAGTAGATGTGCCTACAGGTAAATTGGATCAGCCTCAGGGCAATAAGAAAATAGAACCAACGAATATATGGGAAATATGTGTATTTAAAATAGTGTTAGTAGGAAACAGACTTCTGCAATTGTCAAATGTATGAATTTATGGGTTTAGTCTAAGGGTACTGTCACACTTAGCGATGTACCAGCGATCCCGACCAGCGATATGACGCGGTCAGGATCGCTGGTACATCGCTAAGTGGTCGGTAGTGAGCTGCCACACAGGCAGATCTCACTAGCGACATAGCTGGGGACGGGGGTCGCTACTTACCTGTCACACTAGGCGATCCTGCGTCCTCCCGCCCGGCTCCACGCTCGTCGCTCGTCTCTCCACAGGAAGCGCCACAGGAAGCTGACGACGAGAAACAGTCCTGGATAGTGTTGAGCGATACCGTTCGATACCCAAAAATATCGTATCGGATGGTATCGCCCGATACGAAAAAAATATCGGGTATCGCCGATTCAGATACCGGAAGTCCCATTCAAGTCAATGGGACTTCCGGTATCGGAATTAAAAAAAGCCCTTTATTTCCTTGTTGGCTAATTCTACATAATTGAAAACAAATAAGAATCATGTAGAATGTATTGTGGGAGGTGGAGGAGACATTAAAGGCATAGTGGTTTATTCAAATCACATGGCACAGCATTAATTCCAATTTTTTTTTTCCAAGACGTTCGGAGTTAAAAAGATATTGACTATGTTAACCTTTTTTATATTTTGTCAGATATGTATGTTTCACAACTTCCATGCTCTTCACCTTCTTTTGTACTTCTCCCACACTTTCTCCTTCATGATCCGCAGCAGTAGCATTTTTTTCATCAACTTTTTCTTCACCTTATTCATCTTCTTCTTCTTCATCTTCTTACCATTAATTTTTTTTTTCCATTCTTCATATTCTTCTTATTCAGCTATTATTAAATTTAATATGCTATTTCTTCATCTTCTTCCTATTCTTCTTTGTCTTCATTTTCTTATGGTGACAGGCATTCCTGTAGTACTTATCTATAAAAGTTATAAGATTACACCTTATGTTCTGCCTGTCACTAAAGATTTACAACAGGATTTGTCCGCATTCAGTTTGGCCTGCAGCAGCAGGCATTTTCCAGGGACACCACGAGGAGGAACGGACTCACCCCCATTTACTGCTTAGTCTTCTTCTGCTTATAATTTTGATTTCTTCTATGCTGATTTTTAGTCTTATGCTTAATGTTCTTCTGCTTTCTGTTCTTCTGCTTTTGCTTCTTCTGCTTCTTGTTCTTCTGTCTTTTGTTCTGTATCTTGGTGGTTGTCTTCATGTTCTTTGTCCTCTTGGTCTTATTATTTAGGGTCATATTTCTGGTCTTCTTTGGTGTGGTCTTCAGGGTCGTCGTCATCAGGGTCGTCGTCATGGAGATCAATAAGGATTACCAAAGACAATTTCAAAAAGCTTGATCTTGGAAATGTAGCAGAAGGTACAAGAAGGCTGAGAAACTGGCGAGAACCAGCAGACAGTGCTGGCACCCGGATGGGTAGCAGAAGGAAAAAGAGCCAATGGCACTACCGAGGACCAACTGACGGTGCAGGACCACGGTTACTAAGCAGTAGGTACCTGTGCTAAAAAGCACTACCAAGGACCAGCTGATGGTGCTGGACCTCGGATACCGAGATGGAGGCATCTAGGCCAAAGGCTGTGGCGAGAACCAGCAGACAGTGCTGGCACCCGGATGGGTAGCAGAAGGAACAAGAGCCAATGGCACTAACGAGGACCAACTGACGGTGCTGGACCACGGTTACTAAGCAGAAGGTACCTGTGCTAAAAAGCACTACCAAGGACCAGCTGACGGTGCTGGACCTCGGATACCGAGATGGAGGCACCTAGGCCAAAGGCTGTGGCGAGAACCAGTAGACAGTGCTGGCACCCGGATGGGTAGCAGAAGGAACAAGAGCCAATGGCACTACCGAGGACCAACTGACGGTGCTGGACCACGGTTACTAAGCAGAAGGTACCTGTGCTAAAAAGCACTACCAAGGACCAGCTGACGGTGCTGGACCTCGGATACCGAGATGGAGGCACCTAGGCCAAAGGCTGTGGCAAGAACCAGCAGACAGTGCTGGAACCCGGATGGGTAGCAGAAGGAACAAGAGCCAATGGCACTACCGAGGACCAACTGACGGTGCTGGACCACGGTTACTAAGCAGAAGGTACCTGTGCTAGAAAGCACTACCAAGGACCAGCTGACGGTGCTGGACTTCGGATACCGAGATGGAGGCACCTAGGCCAAAGGCTCTGGCGAGAACCAGCAGACAGTGCTGGAACCCGGGTGGGTAGCAGAAGGTACCCATTCAAAGCAAAGTAGCCAGGCCGCAAGCCGGCCGCAGTTACCGAAACCCACAGTCCTACAGGGGGTCCATGTCCCATTGGCACTATGGATCCAGCCTTCAGTGCCAGTTCCCGCAGCCCACATAGGAGTCACCTAAACTGCAGGCACCGTAGAGTTGGCTAACCTGGCCGCAAGACGACAGGACAACGGAGGGTGGCATAGTGACCTTGACACTACCCGGAAACAGCAGGTGTGCTGAAAACAGGCTGGGCAACAGGGAGTACCCGTGCCAAAGACACTGCCGAGAACCAGCTGACGGTGCTGGAACCTAGATGGGTAGCAAAAGCTACAAGAGCCAATGGCACTACCGAGGAACAGCGGACGGTGCTGGACCATGGTTACTAGGCAGGAGGTACCTGTGCTAGAAAGCACTACCAAGGACCAGCTGACGGTGCTGGACTTCGGATACCGAGATGGAGGCACCTAGGCCAAAGGCTCTGGCGAGAACCAGCAGACAGTGCTGGAACCCGGGTGGGTAGCAGAAGGTACCCATTCAAAGCAAAGTAGACAGGTCGCAAGCCGGCCGCAGTTACCGAAACCCACAGTCCTACAGGGGGTCCATGTCCCATTGGCACTACGGATCCAGCCTTCAGTGCCAGTTCCCGCAGCCCACATAGGAGTCACCTAAACTGCAGGCACCGTAGAGTCGGCTAACCCGGCCGCAAGACGACAGGACAACGGATTGGTGGCATAGTGACCTTGACACTACCCGGAAACAGCAGGCGTGCTGAAAACAGGCTGGGCAACAGGGAGTACCCGTGCCAAAGACACTGCCGAGCACCAACTGGCGTTGTTGGAGCCCAGGGACAATCATGGTGCAGGCCGAGGCCTACTTGGTGGCAGTTTTTGATTGTTTGTAGGCTACAACAGACTGTCAACGTGCTCCAATTAGGCATCTGTCTCCACTCTGTTTCCAGGATTTCACGTGACCACCAACACCGCCAGTTTATGCGTACAGCAGCCGTCTACCCAATCCACACGTGTTCCTGGGTTACTGGGGTTCTGTAATGTCGGCAGATCCCCTGATGTGTGTCTGCCACTGTCTCCTGCTCTGTCCACTTTCCCACCGCTTGCAGTGGGAAGGTGGACAGCGCAGGAGACAGTGGCGGACACATATTGGGGGATCTGCTGACGTTACAGAACCCCATTAACACAGGAACACGTGTGGAATGCGTGGACGGAAACTGTGAGCAGGAACTGGCGGTGTTGGAGGTCAGGGGAAATACTAGAGACAGAGTGGAGACAGAGGCCAAATCAGAGAATGTTTAAATCTGAAGTAGTTACAATTGGAGGCAGCAGCACTTTGCCCTCCACACAGCAGGGGATCAGCTGACGTTACCGAACCCCACTTTCACATGAACGAGTGTGTTTTTCTGTGTGGACAGCACTTCCAAGCACCAACTAGCGTTGTTGGAAGCCAGGGACAATCAGGGTGCAGGCCGAGGCCTACTAGGAGCCAGGTGTAAAGCTGAGGTATTTTGACTTTAGAGGGAGCAGGACACTTTGCCATACACACAGCAGGGGATCAGCTGACGTTACTGACCCCCACTTTCACATGAACAAGTGTGTTTTTCTGTGTGGACAGCACTTCCGAGCACCAACTAGCGTTGTTGGAGCCCAGGGACAATCAGGGTGCAGGCCGAGGCCTACTAGGACCCAGTGTAAAGCTGAGGTATTTTGACTTTGGAGGGAGCAGGACACTTTGCCCTCCACACAGCAGGGGATCAGCTGACGTTACTGACCCCCACTTTCACATGAACAAGTGTGTTTTTCTGTGTGGACAGCACTTACGAGCACCAACTAGCGTTGTTGGAGCCCAGGGACAATCAGGGTGCAGGCCGAGGCCTACTAGGAGCCAGGTGTAAAGCTGAGGTATTTTGACTTTGGAGGGAGCAGGACACTTTGCCCTCCACACAGCAGGGGATCAGCTGACGTTACTGACCCCCACTTTCACATGAACAAGTGTGTTTTTCTGTGTGGACAGCACTTCCGAGCACCAACTGGCGGTGTCGGAGCACAGGGAAAATCAGGTAGTAAGCCGAGGCCTACTTGGAGCCAGGTGTAAATCTGAGGTTGTTTGACTGTGGAGGGAGCAGGACACTTTGCCATACACACAGCAGGGGATCAGCTGACGTTACCGAACCCCACTTACACATGAGCGAGTGTTTTGTCTGTGCGGACAGCACTTCTGAGCACCAACTGGCGGTGTCGGAGCCCAGGGAAAATCAGGTAGTAGGCCGAGGCCTACTTGGTGGCAGTTTGCGATTGTTTCTAGACTACTACTGACTGTCAACGTGCTCCAATTAGGCCTCTGTCTTCACTCTGTTTCGAGTATTTCCTCTGGCTTCCAACCTCGCCAGTTGCTGCTCTGAAATGCCGTCTGCACAACCCACACTTGTTCCTGTGTTACTGGGGTTCTGTAACAGCAGCTTCTCCATAGAGGTGAGTCAGGCAATGTCTCCTGCTCTGTCCACATTTCCACTACAAGTAGTGGGAATGTAGACAAAGCAGGAGACATTGCCGTGCTCACCTCTCGAGATGAGCAGATGTTACAGGACCCAGGTAACACAGGAACAAGTGTGGATTGTGCAGACGGCACTTGAGAGCAGAAACAGGCGGTGTTGTAGGCCGGAGGAAATACTCAAAACAGAGTGGAGACAGAGGGCAAATCAGAGAACATATTAAATCAGAGGTAGTCAGAAGTTGTAGGCAGCAGGAGAGTTTGCTGTAAACACAGCAGGGGATCAGCTGACGTTACCGAACCCCACTTACACATGAGCGAGTGTTTTGTCTCTGCGGACAGCACTTCTGAGCACCAACTGGCGGTGTCGGAGCCCAGGGAAAATCAGGTAGTAGGCCGAGGCCTACTTGGAGCCAGGTGTAAATCTGAGTTTGTTTGACTGTGGAGGGAGCAGGACACTTTGCCATACACACAGCAGGGGATCAGCTGACGTTACCGAACCCCACTTACACATGAGCGAGTGTTTTGTCTGTGCGGACAGCACTTCTGAGCACCAACTGGCGGTGTCAGAGCCCAGGGAAAATCAGGTAGTAGGCCGAGGCCTACTTGGTGTCAGTTTGCGATTGTTTTTAGACTACTACTAACTGTCAATGTACTCCAATTAGGCCTCTGTCTTCACTCTGTTTCGAGTATTTCCTCTGGCTGTGTGGACAGCACTTCTGAGCAACAACGGGCGTTGCTGTAGCCCAGGAAATAAAGTTCATGTCATAGAAACATGAACACAACAGGAGACCTGGATCCTGTTGCCAGCCAATTATTTATTCTGGAAGAGGACTGGCAAATTCAGGTGAGATCCAGGCCTTGTTCATTTTCAGAAAAGTAAGCCGGTCAACATTATCGGCGGATAGTCGCGTGCGACGGTCTGTTACCACACCACCTGCAGCACTAAAGACACGTTCCGATAATACACTGGCAGCAGGGCAAGCCAGCACCTCCAATGTATACTGGCTAAGCTCTGGCCATGTATCCAGCTTAGAGACCCAATACTTGAACGGGGAAGAGCCGTCTGGGAGAACACTAACAGGGCAAGACAAGTAGTCTGTCACCATCTGACGGAAACGTTGCCTCCTGCTGACTGGAGCGGTCTGTGATGGTGTAGCCGTTTGTGGCGGTCCCACAAAACTTTTCCACATTTGGGCCTTACTGGCATTGCCTTGTCCTGCGGCACTGCCTCTGCTACCTCTTTGTGCAGAGCTTCCTCCACTGCCTCTACCCACATGGCTGCTTTGAAAAGCACTACCAGCAACATTTGCGGGGGGAATGGAGAACATTATGGCCTGCACAAGTGTTTCTTGGTACTCCCGCATTTTTCGCTCCCGGTTCAACTGTGGTATGAGGCTTTGTAAGTTGTCCCGGTAGCGAGGATCTAGGAGGGTGTACACCCAATAATCAGCCGTGTGGAGAATGTTGGCGATGCGGCGGTCATTTAACAAGCACTGCAGCATGAAATCAACCATGTGCTGCAGACTGCCAACTGGACCGGAAACGCTGTCCCCAGCTTGAGGCAGCATCTCTGCCTGCTCAGCATCACCCCACCCTCGCTGTACACACTGACTACTAGAGCCTTGTGTACCTCCCTCCTCTGGAGAGATGTGTTCCTCCTCCTCCATTGACTCCTCGTCATCCTCCTCACTAAGTGTCCCCTGCCTGGGCCTTTGTGTGGAAGCACGTTGCGCAGACTTGCCAGAAGCAGATGGCATTTCTGACTGCTCATCCTCGACCTCTTCAAAAACCTCCTCACTTAGTGCTTGTAAGGTTTTTTGAAGCAGACAGATGAGGGGGACAGTCATGCTGATTAGTGCATCATCTGCACTGGTCATCCGCGTGGAGTCATCGAAGGCACGCAAAACTTGGCAGATGTCCCTCATAGTGGCCCACTCAGTGGTGGTGAAGTGTGTCTGGCACACAGTGCGACTTATTTGCGCCTGATGCAGCTGGTACTCCATTACTGCTGCCTGCTGCTCACACAACCGCTCCAACATATGTAACGTTGAATTCCACCTGGTGGGGAGGTCACATATGATGTGATGTTCTGGCAGGCGGAATCCGCGTTGCAGAGATGCAATGCGCGATCTTGCCATGCTGGAACGCCGCAAGTGAGCACACTCTAGGCGAACCTTGTGCAGCAGTGCATCAAGATCCGGATAGTCCCTCAGAAAGCTCTGTACGACCAAATTGAGCACGTGTGCCAGACATGGTATGTGAGTGAGGTTGCCTAGGCCCAGAGCTGCCACTAGATTTCGGCCATTGTCACTCACTACCAAACCTGGCTGGAGATTCGCTGGCACAAACCACACATCGCTCTCCTGCTTGATGGCATTCCAGAGCTCCTGTGCTGTGTGGCTCCGATTCCCCAAAGAAATTAATTTAAGGACGGCCTGTTGACGTTTGGCCACACCTGTGCTCATATCTGGCCTAACAGGCTCACGCAGTGCTGATTCCGAGGAACTAGAGTAGGAGGAGGACTCAATATGTACAGACTGCATTCCTGCAATCCTTGGAGTTGGCAGAATACGTACAGAGCCACTCTCCAGATCAGTACCCGGCTCCACAACATTGACCCAATGGGCAGTGAGGGAAAGGTGTCGTCCCTGTCCATGGCTACTGGTCCACGCATCGGTGGTCAGGTGGACCTTGCTACTGATGGCATTTAGTAGCGCATTTTTAATTTTTCCCTCCACATGCTTTTGCAGGGCAGGGACGGCTTGCCTGCTGAAATAAAAGCGGCTGGGCACATTGCATTGTGGAACTGCCAATGACATAAAGTTCCGGAAGGTGTCAGTCTCCACCAGCCTGAATGACAGCATCTCAAGGGCCAGTAGTTTGGCAATGCCGGCATTCAGAGCCAGTGCTCGGGGATGGTTTGCCGAGTATGGCTGCTTTTTCTCCCATGCCTGTGCTACCGATTGCTGGTGAGTGGCCTGGGAGTGTGCTGATGACTGCGAATGTGGTTCAGTGGGTGGAATTTCACTGGGTCTCTGGACAACAGTGGCAGTGGTTCTTCCATGGCGTTCCAGTGAGGAAGCCGAACCAGCTGTGTGTGAGCTGGAGGAAGAGGCCCCAAAACGAGCTGTAGAGGTGGTAGGTGCTGCTGAAGGTTGGCCTACATCTTCAGTGTGTCTGTGTAACTCCACCTCGTGCTTGGTACGCACATGTTTCCACATATTTGTGGTATTGAGGTTGCTCACATTTTTCCCTCGTTTCACTTTCTGATGACACAGCTTGCATTTGACAAAGCAAATGTCATCTGCAACTGTGTCAAAAAAAGACCACGCACTGCAAGTCCTGGGAGCGCCCGTTTTGTGTTTTGGAAGAGGATTGCTCCTCACGGGTTCCAAAGTGGAGGCTACAGGCAACCAAGTCTGCCCCCGCCCCCTCTCCCTCCTCTTTTGGCCGTTCGGGGAATCTCTTCCTCAGAGCTGCTCCCACCACCTTCCTGTGGCTGACGCCATGATGGGTCAAGGACCTCATCATCTCCATCTGGGTTGTCTCTCCAGCACCGTACGCACCAGAAATTGGCAACTGAGTCTCATCATCATCAGATGAGCACTGAGGTGTGCTGACAATAGGCACTGGCCCACCCGCCTCTTCAGATTCAGAGGGACAAAGCAGTTGCGCATCACTCCATACTCCCTCTTCTTCACGCTCTAGAATGCTGCTTGGCTGGCCACCTCTTTCCAAGCCAACAGATTCTGAGAACAGAAGTAAAGATTGAGATGGCTCCTGTCCAGGGCTCTCAGACTGCCTGGGCAATTTGGCAGGTGGTGAAGAGACAGATGGTTGCTCTTCAGTGCTCTGGCCCTGGGAGGAAGTGGATGCGTTAGCTGCCATCCATCCGACAACGGCTTCAATTTGTTCGTCACGCAGCAGTGGGGTACGGCGAGGTCCTACAAAGCTGCGCATGAAGGACTGTTGCCTGGTGGGGGATGCCGGGACACTGGTGGCCGCAGCAGATACCGAATCCCCACGTCCTCTCCCTGCTGAATCCCCCCGTCCTCTCCCTGCTGAAACTCCACGGCCACGACAACGTGCCTTACTCCCTGCCTTCTTCATCTTGGTAGTCTGATAAAGACAGGCAGAAAAGTAAAAAAGGGGTGGCTTAGTGTTCTTATTCCTGAACACCTGCTAACCAGTATAAGAAACACTAATTTGGCTAAGAGTGTGTGTACTACACTTTAATATGATCTAATGTGGCCTAGACAACTGTAAAGTGGAGTGTTTGGTGAACTTTATTTCCTTTTTTTTGGTGGGGGGGGAAGAAAAGGATGTGACCAAAGTTTGAAAGCTATAGTATCACAAACTTTTTGGAGCGATTACAATGCAGGAAGCTAACCTACAATGCAATTGATGAGGCTCCAAAAAATAGGGTGATACTAGCCTGGCTGGCCCTGAAGGGCACAAGCCAGCAAAAAGGCTCCTCTATCTAATCCTATATAGTGTTTGCAATCAACCAATGACAATGGATGCGGTTGGAAGCACACTAATATAGGAGCAAAAATCTGGCTAAATTAGCTGCAAAAAAAGGACTATGTATGAGGCAGTGACGCACGCTGAGCGGACTACAGCTAGCGGTGGCTGTAGAACACACTGCAACGTGAGCTGCACTCACACACAGAGAGACCTATCAGACAGCCAAAACCAGTGCAGAGAAATGGGCTATAGCACTGAAAGGCTGCTGAAAGGCTCCGCTGTCCACGCCTTTAGTGTTTGCAACCAACGTATATGGATACATATGGAAGCACACTATACAGGAGAAAAAAAAAGCAGCAATAAAAGAAAAATGTGTATGAGGCAGAGACACACGCTGGGCGGCCTACAAGCAGATGTGCCTGCAGGACACACTACACAGCGTGGGTCTGCACTCACACAGCCCTTGCAGACAGCTATTAACCCCTTCACTACCAAGGGTGGTTTGCACGTTAACTACCGGGCCAATTTTTACAATTCTGACCACTGTCCCTTTATGAGGTCATAACTCTGGAACGCTTCCATGGATCCCGGTGATTCTGACATTGTTTTCTCGCGACATATTGTACTTCATGCTAGTGGTAAAATTTCATTCAAATAACTTGTGTTTATTTGTGAGAAAAACGGAAATTTGGCGAAAATTTTGAAAATTTTGCAATTTTCCAACTTTGAATTTTTATGCCCTTAAATCACAGAGATACTGCACACAAAAAACTTGATAACTAACATTTCCCACATGTTTACTTTACATCAGCACAATTTTGGAACCAAAATTTTTTTTTGTTAGGAAGTTATAAGGGTTAAAAGTTGACCAGCAATTTCTCATTTTTACAACACCATTTTATTTTTAGGACCACATCACATTTGAAGCCACTTTGAGGGGTCTATATGATAGAAAATACCCAAAAGTGACACCATTCTAAAAACTGCACCCCTTAAGGTGCTCAAAACCACATTCAAGAAGTTTATTAACCCTTTAGGTGCATCACAGGAATTTTTTTGAATATTTAAAAAAAAATGAACATCTAACTTTTTTCACAAAAAAAATAATTCAGGTTCAATTTTTTTTATTTTACCAAGGGTAAAAGGAGAAATTGGACTGCAAAAGTTATTGTGCAATTTATCCTGAGTACGCTGATACCTGATATGTGGGGGGAACCACTGTTTGGGCGCATGGCAGAGCTCAGAATGGAAGGAGCGCCGTTTGACTTTTTCAATGCAAAATTCGCTGGAATTCAGATTGGACGCCATGTCACGTTTGGAGAGCCCCTGATGTGGAAACCCCCTACAAGTGACCCCATTTTGGAAACTAGACCCCCCAGGGAACTTATCTAGATATGTGGTGAGAACTTTGAACCCCCAAGGGCTTTACAGAAGTTTATAACGTACAGCGGTACAATTAAAAAATCATATTTTTTCCACAAAAATGATCTTTTCACCCCAATTTTTATTTTCCCAAGGGTAACAGGACCCTAAAAGTTATTGTGCAATTTGTCCTGAGTACGCTGATTCCCCACATGTGGGGGTAAACCACTATTTGGGCGCATCGCAGAGCTCGGAAGGGAAGCAGCGCCATTTGACGTTTTTGGCTGGAATTGAGATCGGACATCATGTCGCAATTGGAAAACCCCTGATGTACCAAAACAGTGGAAACTCACCAAAAAAATGACACCATTTTGGAAACTAGACCCCCTAAGGAACTTATCTAGATGTGTGGTGAGAACTGTGAACCCCCAAGTGCTTCACAGAAGTTTATAACGCCCAGGCGTGAAAATAAAAAAATATTTTTTTTCCACAAAAATGATATTTTTGCCCCCAAATTTTTATTTTCCTAAGGGCAACAGGAGAAATAGGACCCCAAAAGTTGTTTTGCAAATTGTCCTGAGTAGGCTGATACCCCATATGAGGGGGTAAAACACTGTTTGGGTGCATGGCAGAGCTTGGAAGGGAAGGAGCACATTTGACTTTTTCAACGCAGAATTGGCTGGAATTGAGATCAGACGCCTTGTTGCGTTTGGAGAGCACCTGATGTGCGCAAATAGTGGAAACCCCCAATTCTAACCCTAACCCTAACCCTAGCCCTAACCCTAACCCTAACCCTAGCCCTAACCCTAACCCTAGTCCTAACCCTAATGGGAAAATGGAAATAAATACATTTTTTAAAATTTATTATTTTTCCCTAACTAAGGGGGTGATAACGGGGGGTTTGATTTACTATTTATGGCGGTTTTTATGTTTGGCGGCTGTCACACGCTAAAAGACGCTTTTTATTGTAAAAATAGTTTTTGCATCACCACATATTGAGAGCTATAATTTTTCCATATTTTGACCCACCGAGTCATGTGAGGTCTTATTTTTTGCAGGACGAGTTGACGCTTTTATTGGTATCATGTTCGGGCATGTGACATTTTTTGATCGCTTTTTATTTCGTTTTTTGGGACGCAGAATTTACAAAAACCAGCGTTTCATGAATTTCT
Organism: Dendrobates tinctorius; assembly: GCF_039654945.1. NCBI lineage: Eukaryota > Metazoa > Chordata > Amphibia > Anura > Dendrobatidae > Dendrobates > Dendrobates tinctorius. The sequence continues at coordinate 9,747 of NW_027362495.1, read as the reverse complement.
TTTGTGTGGTGCGTTTACGCCGTTCTGGGTGCGGTAAAATTTATAATGCGGTTTTATTCTTCGGGTCAGTACGGTTACAGCGATACCTCATTTAGGTCGTTTTTTTATGTTTTGGCGCTTTTATGCAATGAAAACAATTTTATATAAAAAATAATTATTTTTGCATCACTTTATTCTGCGAGCTATAACTTTTTTATTTTTTTGCTGATGATGCTGTATGGCAGCTCGTTTTTTGCGGGACAAGATAACGTTTTCAGCGGTGCCATGGATATTTATATGCGTCTTTTTGATCGCGCGTTATTGCACTTTTTGTTCGGCGGTATGATAAAAAATCATTATTTTTTGCTTCGTTTTTTATTTTTATTTTTTAAGGGGTTCGCTTAAGGGGTTAACTATTGGGACAGTTTTATAGGGTGGGTCGTTACGGACGCGGCGATACCAAATATGTGTACTTTTATTGTGTTTTTTTTTTTTATTTCCAAAAAATGAATTTATTGGGGAATATTTTTTTTTTTTTTAAATTTATTTAGCGATTTATTTTTTTTAATTATTTTTACACTTTTTTTTTTTTACATAACTGTCCTGTGACAGATCGCTGATCTGTCACATCACAGATCACTGTGACAGATCAGCGATCTGTCACAGGCACTGCACAGGCTTCCTCATGACTGCGCTTTGCAGGCACTGAGGAAGCCAGCTTCCTGCAGGCCCCCGGAGGTCCCCGTCGCCATATTGGATCTGGGGACCTGCAGGAAAGGAGTCCCCCGCAGCAGGGCTGCATATTGCGCTGCCATGGGGGGCTCAGGGAAGCACGGAGGGAGCCCCCTCCCTGCCGATGCTTCCCTTTAACCCCCGGTACACCGCGATCGTGTTTGATCGCGGTGTGCAAGGGGTTAACGTGTCGGGGGCGGTCCGTGACCGCTCCTGACACATTGTGCCGGGTGTCAGCTATGATAATTAGCTGACACTCGGCCGCGATCAGCGGCGCTCACCACGTGGGCGCCGCTGATCGCGGTGACGTAATATTCCGTCCATGGTAATTAGGTTCAGGGTCACATGGACGGAATATTACGTCAATTGTAGGTAAGGGGTTAAAACAGCGCTGCTGGGCTACAAAAATGCTACAGTGGTGGATTATGTAGCCTGGGTAGAGCAATAGATATTTTGGATGATCGCTATTTCTAACTGTCCCTCAGTCTTCAACAGCAGCCTGTCCCTAACTGAATTCACAGCAGAGTGACCAGAAATGGCGGCTGCAGCGGTTTTTATAGTGCATCATGACATCATTTCAGCAGCCAATCACAGCCATGCCAGTAGTTAACATGCCTACATGCCTAACAGGATGTGCCCACACTTCTGAGGATCCCCATTGGCTGAATCAAATCGAGCGGGCTCCTAGCATTATGGGAACTTCCGATTCCGGTATTCGATATGAAAAAAGTATCGGAACTAAGTATCGGAATTCCGATACAGCTAATATCGGCCGATACCCGATACTTGCGGTATCGGAATGCTCAACACTAGTCCTGGACGTTCTCGCGCGATCAGCGATAACCAGCGGGGGAGACGGTCGTAGGTAAGTATCAGACACAGCGATATTGCTAGCAATATCGCTATAACGTCACTAGTTATAGCGATATTGCTAGCGATATCTCTTAGTGTGACATGCCCTTAAGAGCAGTAATAAGATTAATGACAGTAGTTAGAGATAATATTGGATTTATGTGTTTTTTAATGTGGTCTGGTGAAAAGTTAATTACTGATGTAATATTGTGTTACTTCTTCCTTTGTCCAAAAAGATATGATGTAACCATATACGTATAATATGTATACAGCTTCCTTTGTTTGCATAATGTATAAAAAGCCCCTGTTACTGTTTCTCGGGGCCATTCCATCGCCATCATGCCGCTGTGCCTCACCATGGCCAGGGCACAGAGCCTTATCATCGCCAGACTTCCTAGCGAATCTCTGCCCGTCTGAATTCCTGTTTTTGCCCGCATATTTCAACTTCTCTGACTATCTGTTCTGTTTTGCCGTGTATCTCTGAATAAACTTCGACCTCAGCTTGATAAGAGATCGTCTCAGACCTTCTTCCCGGCTCTTCCAACTCTCCCAATCAGGACTCTTTTTCTTACAGATCACCGATGGATTGACATGACAACCAGAGGTCTCCTGTAGACCTCTATGGTTGTCAATGCTAGATTGCTATGAGCACCGCCTGGTGGTCGGCGCTCATAGTAAGTCAGCAATTCTGCTACATACAGGTGATCTGATCATCGCCTGTATATAGCAGAGTCGATCGAGCTATGGAAGCTTCTAGTCTCCCTTGGAGACTACTGAAGCATGCCAAAAGTTAAAAAAAAGTTTAAAAAATATTAAAAAAAATAAAAGAAAAAAGTTCAAATCACTACCCTTTCGCCCCATTCAAAATAAAACAATAAAAAATCAAACATACACATATTTGGTATTGCCACATTCAGAATCGCCTGCTCTAGCAATATAAAAAAATAATTAACCCGATCGCTAAACAGAATTACGTTTTTTTTGGTTGCCACGACATTGCAGTGAAAGGCAATAATGGGCGATTAAAACATTGTATCTGCATCAAAATAGTATCATTAAAAATGATAGCTCAGCAAGCAAAAAACAAGCCCCCACCCAACCCGAGATCACGAAAAATGGAGACGCTACAGGTCTTGGAAAATGACGCAATTTTTTTTATTTTTAAGCGAAAAACAGAAACGCAAAAATGAAAAAGAGCTCAGTCATTAAGGAGTTAAACTACCCAGTTAACCCATAAAAAATGTTATTTTTATTAAGTAAAGTACAATAAAACATACAATTAAAAACTAGAATAAAGGGGGTATATTTTTTGCAGAGACAGAAGTGGTAATCAATCATATATACATTTAATTAAATGCAAAAAAAATGGAAGGATCCAGCGATGTTGGGTGACAGTTAAAAACAAATATTTATTGTCAAAATGGCATTAAAATATTCTCAGGCACATAATGTCTGGCAACACTGCATGGAAACACAGATCTACGCGTTTCGACATAAGGTCTTTATCAAGATCTGGCTGTGTGCACACTGAACAGCATATTAATATGGTGGCCAATAACATGATTGGCTGGACAATTAAGTGCTATAATATATGCATTTTACAATAGTAAAAAACAAAAAAAGAGAAACATTTAATATATATACAGTCATATGTTAAAGTTGGGCAACCCTATTAATGTTAACCGTTTTTCTTTATAACAATTTTGGTTTTTGCAACAGCTATTTCAGTTTCATATATCTAATAACTGATGGACTCAGTTATATTTCTGGATTCAAATGAGGTTTATTGCACTAACAGAAAATGTGCAATCTGTATTTAAACAAAATTTGACCTGTGCAAAATTATGGGCATAAAAGTGACATTAATATTTTGTAGATCCTCCTTTTGCAAAAATAACAGCCTCTAGTCACTTCCTGCAGCTATTAATGAGTTCCTGGATCCTGGATGAAGGTATTTGTGACCATTCCTGTTTACAAAACAATTCCAGTTCAGTTAAGTTTGATGGTGGCCGAGCATGGACAGCCCGCTTCAAATCATCCCACAGATGTTCAATGATATTCAGGTCTGGGGACTGGGATGGCCATTCCAGAACATTGTAATTGTTCCTCTGCATGAATGCCTGAGTAGACTTGGAGTGGTGTTTGGATCATTGTCTTGCTGAAATATCCATCCCCTGCGTAACTTCAACTTCGTCACTGATTCTTGCACATTATTGTCAAGAATCTGCTGATACTGAGTTGAATCCATGCGACCCTCAACTTTAACAAGATTCCCGATGCCGGCATTGGCCACACAGCCCCAAAGCATGATGGAACCTCCACCAAATTTTACTGTGGGTAGCAAGTGTTTTTCTTGGAATGCTGTGTTTTTTAGCCTCCATGCATAACGCCTTTTTGTATGACCAAACAACGCAATCTTTGTTTCATCAGTCCACAGGACCTTCTTCCAAAATGTAACTGGCTTGTCCAAATGTGCTTTTGCATACCTCAGGTGACTCTGTTTGTGGCGTGCTTGCAGAAACGGCTTCTTTCACATCACTCTCCCATACAGCTTCTCCTTGTGCAAAGTGCGCTGTATTGTTGACCGATGCACAGTGACACCATCTGCAGCAAGATGATGCTGCAGGTCTTTGGAGGTGGTCTGTGGATTGTCCTTGACTGTTCTCACCATTCTTCTTCTCTGCCTTTCTGTTATTTTTCTTGGCCTGCCACTTCTGGGCTTAACAAGAACTGTACCTGTGTTCTTCCATTTCCTTACTATGTTCCTCACAGTGGAAACTGACAGGTTAAATCTCTGAGACAACTTTTTGTATCCTTCCCCTGAAAAGCTATGTTGAATAATCTTTGTTTTCAGATCATTTGAGAGTTGTTTTGAGGAGCCCATGATGCCACTCTTCATAGGAGAATCAAATAGGAGAACTACTTGCAAGTGGCCACTTTAAATACCTTTTCTCATGATTTGATACACCTCACTATGAAGTTCAAAGCTCAATGAGGTTACAAAACCAATTTAGTGCTTCAGGAAGTCAGTAAAAAGTAGTTAGGAGTGTTCAAATCAAGAAAATCATAAGGGTGCCCATACTTTTGCACCGGTCAAATTTTGTTTAAATGCAGATTGCACATTTTCTGTTAGTACAATAAACCTCATTTGAATGCAGAAACATAACTGAGTCCATCAGATATTAGATATATGAAACTGAAATAGCTGTTGCAAAAACCAAAATTGTTATAAAGAAAAAAGGTTAACATTAATAGGGGTGCCCAAACTTTAACATATGACTGTATATACAAAAAAAATATACATGCCTAAAAACACAGAAATATACGATATACTGGAATGACATCAAATGCAATTTCATGAATTGTTAAATTAATAGTGTTTTATAAGGTCTTGTCTAGCATTCAGACTTGAGGGAGCCCTGGTGTTTAAAGTAAAAATCCAAAAAGATTCTCTCCCAAGTAATTTATATTTATAATTGCCACCTCTGCAAGGTTTGTGCACTTTTGCATGAAACAAGAAAGAGTTAACTGCTCTATTGTGGCAGGTAATGAAATGACGTGAAGCCGCAGATGGACAGAAAGCGTCCGGATTACTTATATCTGCAAGATGATGTCTGATTCTGATTTTTAGAGGGCAAGTGGTACAGCCAACACACTGAATGTTACAAATAGTACATTTAATGCAATAAATAACAAAGGAAGTATTGCAATTAATAAAATCATGGATGGGATACATAACAGAATGGTGAACAGAACTAAAATGGTCCGTTTTATGAGCAAAGCGGCAGGCTTTGCATTTGTTGGCTCCACATTTGAAAAAACCTCTAATATTTAACCAGTTTTTTAGAGAATTTTCTCCAGCAACATTGCTCTGAAAAAGACTAGGAGATAAAATTGAGCCTAAAGTTGGAACCTTTCTGGAAACAAAACGCACCGGATTTTTTAAAATAGTTTTAAGTTTCACATCTTGATTTAAGACAGGGAGATATTTCTGTATAATTGAAACGATCTGTCTGTATTGCAAACTATATTGGGTGCTAAAAGTAATGGGAGAATTTGAAAATTTGCTAGTTTTCTTTTTTTTGTTTTTTAAAAGCCGTTCCCGTTTGATAATATTTACTTTTTCCGTAGCTTTATTAAGATTTTCACTATTATAGCCCCTCGTAGATAATTTGTTGCAAACTATATTAGATTGTTTTGAAAAAACATCCTTACTAGTACAATTCCGTTTTAATCTTATAAGTTCCCCAAAAGAGAGGGAGCAATTCAACAAACGCACCAATATCATAATTAATATATGAATTCAAAGGGCTAATGCCAAATAGATTTGATGCTGAAATAATGGACAAAAATAAGGACTAATCGCAACTATAGATAAACACAAAACAAAAAAAACATCAACGAGTCCAAAATTATTATGAAAAGTCCATGAAAAAATTCTTTATTATAAAAAAGCATACAGATGGGGAAAACAAAACACCACAATGTGAAAATAGCTAAAAAGCCAAGGCGCTGACACATGCTGCAGACATCTCAAATATATAGTAAATTACAGCAAGATAATATTGCGTTTAGACAAACACCCCTATGCCCTTTTATAAATCATGATATCAGGTGAAATTCTACAAACGAAACCCATTAATAACATGTAAGCACCAACGTAAGTGGGCACTCAATTTCTCACAATACATGGGTAGTTAGTAAAGTAAACATACCTATTTAACAGAGCAGCAGCAGGGGAGAAGAAATGAGAGCAGTCAGTGTGCCAGCGTCACCCCGACGTGCGTTTCGGAGCGCTATGCTCCTTCCTCAGGGGGCGTGGGTATAGGGCGCATTGTGAAAGTTTATATAGCGCACCAGTCGGAAGTCCCACAGACCCGTCTGTAATCAGTCTAACCAGGACCGCGCCTCTGCTCCAATGAAAGCCGGAAACACGCGGGCCCCACGTGATCCGGCATCATAAAGAGACAGAGAGCACCATCAAGGTGACTGACAGCATGTGTGCGCAGAACAAAGGATGCATAATTGGCCATGTTAAAAGAGGGCAAATGCAAGGGAAACAATTACGGGGAGGAATAAGAAACTAAAATTAAAAAAGACGTACTTTTGCAAATACAAAACATAGGCATATATTTGGTACAGAACAAAATGGCCAAAAAAATATTTTTATAAGCATAGAATTACATAAAAAGATGACGGTAGATGACAACATCTGATTTATCACCAATAAATTGATTAAACAATCTTAGTGGTCAACTACCCATATAATGTAAATTCCATATATATCCCTCTCTCATGTCAAAGGGACAAATAGCAGCAACCTACCACACTACATAAACAAAAATTAATTGTATCAGAAAATAATTATTTAAATATACAAAGAGTATATACATAGCAGAATCGCAACATATATCAGATGGCCAAAAATACCTACGCATTGTATATTAGAAAATTTATTATGAAGAATATCCAGCTAACCCAGACATCGATTACTCTTCAGAGATCTAAAAAATAACCATGAATTGAACAAATCCTATAATAAAGGAAAATAATAAATTTCACAATTTGATTGAAGCCAATCTTCCAGATTGTCTGTGCAGGATATTATAGTCGACGCAAATGTCATAATGCAGAGTGTTAGACCTCCATAGAAAGCATGGTGAACACATAAGGAATCATAAGGGACAACGCACCTAAAAACAAAAAAGGGAAAATTAAGAACAACAAGAATAAAAACAAAGCTAATATTCACAGAAGGAATGTGACTCAAAAGTCGACAAGTAGAATTACAGAAATGGAACAAAGCTATTATGCTCATTCAGCCCATAAGGGTGAAGTGTATTAAGAGTCCAGATCCAGCGGAATTTTAGCTGGGCCAACCTCTGAGACATGGTTTGTCGATGGACCACGTCCTTCTCTGGGCGCGGTCCATCAACGATATTTTCATGATCTGGCGAATCTCCTCCAGGATTTCATGCAATCACTGAATATCAATGATATGAACATCCGCATTACCTATCATCATGACAGCGATAAGGTCGAATTTTTGGATGTCACGCTTAGACGTGGTGATGGGGATGTCCTATAAATGGATATATTTAGAAAACCAACTTCAACAAACTCTTTGTTGCACGCCTCCTCTGCACATCCAAGGCATGTGATTCAGTCCGCACCCACAGGGCAATTTCTACGTCTCCGTAGAATTTGTTCCACCGATATTGATTTTGAATTCCAAGCAGAGGATCTTAAAAGAAGATTCTACCAGTGTGGTTATAGCCGCCGTATGGTGAAACGCACCTACAATCGCGCTAGACACTCTCGGCGGCATGATTTGTTATATAAATCTGAGGTGCGACAAACCGATGACAAAGTAAGATTTGTCACGGATTACCACGCCCAATCAGCTCGGGTGAGGGATGCTCTTTCAAAATCATGGCCAATACTTAGAGCTGATCCTATTCTTTCAAAATACATCTCTGAAAAACCAGCCATTTCTACCAGACGCGCCAAAAATTTGCGCGATCTTCTGGTTAGAAGCCACTATGTGGGTGATCCCAAACCAACATATTTGGATAGTGGTGCATGTTGTAGGGGAGGGTGTACTCCTTGTGGTCGATGTGTTGCAAGTCCCAACATAGAAAGATGTAACACCTTTCACAATGCTGATAGATCTAGGACATATGACATCAGGAAGAGGATTACGTGTAGTACTCGTAATGTCATATATTTTGCCACGTGACCTTGTGGATTGATCTATGTTGGTTTGACCACGCGTCCCTTTAAGGTTCGCGTGAGGGAACATGTTTTAGGTATCTTGGCAGCTGTCGACCACAAGGATGCATCCTCCTTAAAAACTATACTGAGGCACTTCTGACTGTGTCATTCCTGTGATGCCTCCCTTCTCCGTGTTAGAGGCATTGATTGTATTGATGCCACTCCACGGGGTGGCAGGACGTCGCAGAGGTTGGCCCAGCTAGAATCCCGCTGGATCTGGACTCTTAATACACTTCACCCTTATGGGCTGAATGAGCATAATAGCTTTGTTCCATTTCTGTGATTCTACTTGTCGACTTTTGAGTCACATTCCTTCTGTGAATATTAGCTTTGTTTTTATTCTTGTTGTTCTTAATTTCCCCTTTTTTGTTTTTAGGTGCGTTGTCCCTTATGATTCCTTATGTGTTCACCATGCGTTCTATGGAGGTCTAACACTCTGCATTATGACATTTGCGTCGACTATAATATCCTGCACAGACAATCTGGAAGATTGGCTTCAATCAAATCGTGAAATTTATTATTTTCCTTTATTATAGGATTTGTTCAATTCATGGTTATTTTGTAGATCTCTGAAGAGCAATGGATGTCTGGGGTAGCTGGATATTCTTCATAATAAATTTTCTAATATACAATGCGTAGGTATTTTTGGCCATCTGATATATGTTGCGATTCTGCTATGTATATACTCTTTGTATATTTAAATAATTATTTTCTGATACAATTAATTTTTGTTTATGTAGTGTGGTAGGTTGCTGCTATTTGTCCCTTTGACATGAGAGAGGGATATATATGGAATTTACATTATATGGGTCGTTGACCACTAAGATTGTTTAATCAATTTATTGGTGTTAAATCAGATGTTGTCATCTACCGTCATCTTTTTATGTAATTCTATGCTTATAAAAAAAAATTTTGGGCCATTTTGTTCTGTACCAAATATATGCCTATGTTTTGTATTTGTATAAGTACGTCTTTTTTAGTTTTAGTTTCTTATTCCTCCCCGTAATTATTTCCCTCGCATTTGCCCTCTTTTAACATGGCCGATTATGCATCCTTTGTTCTGCGCACGCGCGCTGTCAGTTGCCTTGACGGTGCTCTCTGTCTCTTTATGATGCCGGATCACGTGGGGCCCGCGTGTTTCCGGCTTTCATTGGATCAGAGGCGCGGTCCTGGTTAGACTGATTACAGATGCGTCTGTGGGACTTCCGGCTGGCGCGCTATATAAACTTTCACAATGCGCCCTATAGCCACTTCCCCTGAGGAAGGAGCATAGCGCTCTGAAACGCGCATCAGGGTGACGCTGGCACATTGACTGCTCTCCTTTCTTCTCCCCTGCTGCCACTCTGTTAAATAGGTATGTTTACTTTACTAACTACCCATGTATTGTGAGAAATAGAGTGCCCACTTACG
>NW_027362494.1:0-25305 GCF_039654945.1 Dendrobates tinctorius | reverse complement strand
TGGATATCGCTTTGGATTCTGCCTGGTACCTCCTATGTCTGTTTGGTCTTGATCTCTGCTTGACCCTGATTATCCGCTCTGTCTCATCCCTGGTACTGTACTGTGATCCTTTGTATGACCTTTGGCTTTGTCTGACCTCCCGTCTGTTTGTCCCTCCTGTACTTCATTTGCCCATACTGTTGTGACCTCCATTTTGCCTGACTCTGAGTTGTTGTATGGTGTACTGTCATATCTGAAAGCAGGACGCTAAGCTACGCCCCCTTGCAGTCACATGACCATAGGTCCCGTTCAAGCTTGTTCATTTTCAGTGTCCGCAGGTCCCGTGCCTCTTTACTTTCCAGCGCTGACTGGACCCTGACACTAATAGTTGAAGCATGCCCGGTCACCTCTGCTGCCCTGCTCCCCAGGTAACTCTTAGCACTGCTTCTGTACTCAGGACACGCGCACTGGCTCTATGAGCAAGTGTAGTGCGGTGTCTCTGACAGAAACCCAATGCAAGTCAATGGGGAAGCAAAGTCGGCAGGGAGTGGGAGTGGCTTTAGGACAATTCTTTTTGTGTTTATTCATTTAAGACAAATTAAATGAAGATAATAATACCAAAGAATTTGTGTTTGCAATCATTTTCAGGAAGAAGCTGAGTATTATCTGACAGAATTGCAGGGGTGTCAATACTTTTGGCCACAACTGTGTATATATGGGGGAACTGGGTCAACCATACCATATATATCGGAGAACTGGGCCTATCATATTATATATATGGGGTATACTGGGGCCATCATACTATATGTATGGGGTGAACTGGGGCCATCATTCTATATGTGTGGGGGGAACTGGGGCCATCATACTATATATATGGGGAACTGGGGCCATCATACTTTATATATGGGGGAATTGGGGCCATCTTACTATATTTAGGGGAACTGGGGCATCATACTATATATGGGGGGAACTGGGGCCATCATACTATATATATGGGGGAATTGGGGCCATCTTACTATATATACGGTAACTGGGGCCATCCTACTATATATATGGGGGGGAACTGTGACCAACATACTAAGCAACAAAAGGTCATTGCTAAAGAAGGTGGCTTTTCACAGGGTGCTGTATCCAAGCATATTAATGGAAAGTTGAATGGAAGGAAAAAGTGTGGTAGAAAAAGGTGCACAAGCAACTGAGATAACCACAGCCTTGAAAGGATTGTTAAGAAAAGGCCATTTAAAAGTTTGGGGGGAGATTCACAAGGAGTGGACTGCTGTGGACACAGAGACGTATCCAGGATATGGGCTACAAGTGTCTCATTCCTTGTGTCAAGCCACTCATGAACAATAGACAAGACGAGAAGCGCCTTCCCTGGGCCAAGGAGAAAAAGAACTGGACTGTTGCTCAGTGGTCCAAGGTGTTGATTTCACATGAAAGTAAATTTTGCATTTCATTTGAAAATCAAGGTCCCAGAGTCTGGAGGAAGAGTGGAGAGGCACACAATCCAAACTGCTTGAGGTCCAGTGTGAAGTTTCCACAATCAGTGATGTTTTGGGGAGCCATGCCGCCAGCTGGTGTAGGTCCACTTCATGCATCCCTGTGCCGACAAGGTTTTGGAGATGGAAATTTCATTCTCCAGCATAACTTGGCACCTGTCTACACTGCCAAAAGTACCAATACCTGGTTTAAAAACAACAGTATCACTGTGCTTGAATGGCCAGCAAACTCGCCTGACCTTAAACCCATAGAGAATCTAAAGGGTATTGTCAAGTGAAAGATGAGAGACACCAGGCCCAACAATTCAGATGCAAAAGGAGCCCTGACCAAGTATTGAGTGCATTTAGTGAACATACATTTTAGTAGGCCAACATTTTGGATTTTAAGATAATTTTTCAAGCTGGTGTTATAAAGTGTTCTAATTTACTGAGATAATGACTTTTGGGTTTTAATTGGCTGTAAGCCATAATCATCAACATTAACAGAAACAAACACTTGACATAGATTACTCTGTTTGTAATGACTCTATATAATATGTGTTTCACTGAAATTAATTAACCTTTTGATGATATTCTAATTTTGTGAGAAGCAACTATATATAGGGGTGTCGCGACTAGCGACCGCGTTCGCGGCCGAGCCGGCACCTCCACGTCGACCGACCACGCCGACGTGGGGCGAGCATCCCAGGTGGGAACGGAATGTGGATCCACTGGACCACAGGGGGACCCTGGCATACCCAGACGAGGGAAGAGTAGAGACCGGGGTCTGTGGCAGCTGAGCATGTGGACGAGGAGGCAGAACGACACCGCACAACTTCAGGTATAGACAAAGTTTACTTGAACAAGACATGGTACAGAAACAAAATAGTTATGCAAGGCTCTCGATTCTGCACATCAGGGAAGGGTACACGTCTCAGGATAACAGACGAAGGCAGGAGGACATCACGGGTTGATGCAGTCCAGGGTTGTCTGGCACGGGCATACTAGGGCGGCCTCTTCCTCAGGCCCCAGGCATAGCACAGGCTCAGCAGGAGAACATCAGACACCAACCTCAGACTGACTTCAGACAATGGCAGGGGTCATCATGGGTTGATGCAGTCCAGGGTCATCTGGCACGGGCATATCAGGACGGCCTCTTTCTCAGGCCTCAGGCATAGCACTGGCTCAGCAGGAGAACATCAGACACATACCCAGGACAGATGTCAGACGATGGCAGGAGTCATCATGGGTTGATGCAGTCCAGGATCCTCTGGCACGGGCATACTAGGATGGCCTCTCTCTCAGGCCTCAGGCATAGCACAGGCTCAGCAGGAGAACATCAAACACCGATCCGAGAAGGACGTCATCACTGGGTGGACCTCAGATAATTGGCGGAACATCGGGACACGGGCAGAACATCAGGAACACGGACTGGACATCAGGAACACGGACATCAGGCCACCAGGAACACGGACATCAGGCCACCAGGAACACGGACATCAGGCCACCAGGAACACGGACATCAGGCCACCAAGAACACGGACATCAGGCCACCAGGAACACGGACATCAGGCCACCAGGAACACGGACATCAGGACACGAGGAACACGGACATCAGGACACCAGGAACACGGACATCAGGACACCAGGAACACGGACATCAGGACACCAGGAACACGGACATCAGGACACCAGGAACACGGACATCAGGACACCAGGAACACGGACATCAGGACACCAGGAACACGGACATCAGGACACCAGGAACACGGACATCAGGACACCAGGAACACGGACATCAGGACACCAGGAACATGGACTGGACATCAGGACACAGGCAGGGCATCAGGACTCGGATCTTAGATAGAGCATCAGCACACTGGCATCGGACTCCAGACATCTGGCAGCGACCGACAGGATCCGGACATCAGGCTGCGGGCATCAGCTACGGACATCAGGCCGCAGTCATCAGGCTCCGGACCACTGGCAGCGATCGGCAGGCTCCGGACATCGGGCAGAGAAGCATAGGATCCGGACATCTGGCAGAGGACATCAGGCACAGCACATCTGGAAGGGGTCGTCAGACACCGGACATCAGGCCGTGGTCATCAGGCTCCGGTCATCTGGCAGAGACCTAGAAAGGAACCCCAGCGGTCTGGTGCAATCCCTGCCGGGTTGGACTGGAACTGGCAGGGAATTGCACTGAATCCCCAGCTGAGCACAGAGTGGCAGAAACCCAGAGGACACACCGGACTCCTACTTCCTAGATGAACCCAGGTTAAATCACAGCAAGTCAGGTAGCATAGAGTCACAGTCACTGGGCACAGGGTTCAAGACATGAAGGGACCTCAGGAACATCCCACAGAGGACATAGTTCAGACAGGGTCAGGTAAAGGAGCTGGTCCAGAATTCAGGGAACAAGACACAACATAGACGGGCCTGGATATGCAGCCTCCAGGAAGGGCGATCTTGGTATTACTGCCCCCAGAGCAGGCAAAGAAACAAGACACAATTCAGACAGAGTCAGGTGCAGGAACAAATTCAGGATCCAGGATTCAGGGAACAAGACACAGGTGCAAGGCAAGACTCCACACAAACACAGGGACCAAGATATTCTGCCTTCTGGGAGGGCGGACAAGGGCCAGGATATTCTGCCTCCTGGGAAGGCGGACAGGGCCGAGGGCCAGGATATTCTGCCTCCTGGCAGGTGGCAAAACACAGTTCACATGGGGACAAAGAGCACCAGCTCCCCCAGAACTGATCACAATCAGAGCAGGAGCTGAACACACATACTCACATCGCTAGGTTCAGGAACTCAATGCGAAGCTCTGGCGATGCCCCAAAGGGGGAGGGAACTTTATATAGCAGCTGCCTCACAGTGATAGGCTGGAGCAGCAATTGTAGCACACACCCATTCCTCATAAAAGCAGGGGAGGTGTGGCCGCGCGCACCCTAAGCAAGGCCAAACAAATCAGCATTGCAGAGGACACCTGGCGAGAGCTGCAAGCCTGAACATACGTGGTAAGCCATACACAATGTAGAGGACCTATTAACCCACCGATAGCTTTCCACAGCAGCAGCCAGGGACCGCACCAGCGGGTGGTCTTGCAAAGCAGCTGAGCCACGCACGCATGTACGGCTACGCAGCGGGGCAGGGACCTGAGCAGCATCCATAACGGTAACAGGCAACAGTATCCCTGCTAGTTAGGAGGAGAGGAGCAAAGGGTTAATGCAGACATGCAGAGTAACGCCGGGGAAGCAAAGTACAAACACACCGGCGTTACAAGGAGGAACTGGGGCGATCATAATTTATATATGGGGAGAACTGGGGCTATGATACTATATATATGGGGAGAACTGGGGCCATCCTACTAGATATACGGAGGAACTAGGGCTATCCTACTATATATATGGGGAACTGGGGCCATCCTACTATATATATGGGGGAACTGGAGCCATCATACTATACATATGGTGGGAACAGGGACTCTATGAATGTAGTAATCTAGATTCTGAAACCATATCTATGCTGTAAACTTGGTTCTGTTCCCGTATCTATATACCAGACCTAGTTGGTTCTGGTCTGATATCTCTGTAGCAAGTGTGATAAAACACTCCGGGATCGGCTTTGCTGGGGTCAAAGGTCACGTGCGTTCAGCATGAAACTCAGGCGCAGAGTCGGGGTCCGGGTATAACTGACACTGGGTCAGGTTTATTAACGGTGAAAGCAATGCATAAAGAAAAAAAACATAAAACAAATCCTTGCCTGTCCGGCACTAACTAAACAATGGACAACCTAACTACCAACTGGCGGGCTTCTCCCGTCCAGCCAAACCACAGTTGCAGTGGGCACTGCTTTCACTCACGTGTGTCTCTCACACAGACAGGCTCTCTGTGTTCCCAGGCTGAGACACTCACACAACCACCTGGCATCCTTTTATATCCACCTCCCATTATTCATTAGCAAGCAGGTGCGATACTAACCAGACTAGGCCACATAGGAAAGGAATCTGGGCGAGATATACCTGCCCTCATCCACTATTCCCACATGATTATCACATAAGCTTGATTCTGCTCCCTTATCTCTGTAGTAAGCTCAGTTCTTCCACCATAGCTCTAGTAAGCTCAGTTCTGCTCCCATATCTCTCTAGTAAGCTTGGTTCTGCTCCCATTATCTCTCTAGTAAGCTTGGTTCTCGTACTCTATCGATGTAGTAATCTAGATTCAGGGACCATATATATGCTGTATGCTTGGTTCTGTTCCCGTATCTATGTAGTAGACCTAGTAAGCTCCGTTCTGCTCCCTTATCTCTGTAGTAAGCTTGGCTCTGCTCCCTTATCTCTGTTGTAAGTGTGGCACCACAGGAGTCCGGTAGCCACAAGGGCATTGCCTTCCTCACAGGGGATAATGTCAGGCCTGAAGCAAGGAGGGATCCCCTGGCCAGGTATACACAGCATGCAACACAGATCCTGCTCTAGGCCAGCAGGGGGAACTCTGAACCTGACTTGAGGGGAGCTGCTCTATCTGGTCAGGAGGAGGAAGTTAGTTAGAGTTTCAGTCAGTCAGTGCTGGGAACTGGACGAGTGAGAAGCTTGTCCCCAGACTAGAGTGCATTCTGAGTCAGAGAGGAAGATAAAAGTATAGGGAAGCTTGGGAAGAGGAGTTGTGACCACGCTCATCCCAGAGCTCAGTGCTAGAACTGGACAACAGAGTCTATAGCTGCAGAGCACTACAGTCTCATCAGCTAAATCCGGAGGACAGATTGCAGGTCTTCTGGCCCCTATCACACACCTGAAGGCACAGCAGCAGGATAGAGCCCGGAGATGCCACGAGGAGCGACTCCTGTGAAAAGCTCAAGCTGCCTGTCATGCGAGTAACGTTTTCTAAAAGACAGTGAGAGGAACAGAGGACTGAGCTGAGCTTTAGGCAGCAAGGACCTCAAATAGAGCAGCGCAGTAAGGAGGCCTCCAAGCCACCTGGCTGAGTGGATCCTAAGTTGCTTCGGGCTGCCTGGACCTTCATTGACACCTGTAACCAGTGCTCCCATCGGCACCTCTATAAATTCAGTAAAGGTAAAGGAAATACAACCCTGATGTGTCCTCAGATTTGTTTGCTATACCATCTGCCCTGCACTACAACCACCATCATCTCATCACTTACACATACAATTACCCTGGGGCCTAGCTCTACCTGTGGAGAGCTGTAACAACTCTACTGCATCACCATCAGCCCCATCGGACTCTGAAGCCGGGTCGGCTAACACCTTATTTGCCGAATACCACAGGTAGCATCATGAACTAATTTCCTTTTAAATCATCCACTATAAACTTTATTGAACATTTTCATTGGATGCCCAGGGCCACGGACCAGGTCACCGCTATCGTGACACTTCCCCTTTAAGAACTGCCTGGTACCGAGTTCCCCACGGCCCTGGTGGGCGCTCCATAAGCTCAGTTCTGGACTGATTTCTCTGTAGTAAGCTGGGTTCTGGTCTGATATCACTGTAGCAAGCTCAGTTCTGCTCCCTTAACTCTGTAGTAAGCTCGGTTCCTCCCCCATATCTCTCTAGTAAGCTTGGTTCTGCTCCCATATCTCGGTAATAAGCTCGGGTCTGCTTCCATATGTCTGTAGTAAGCTCGGTTCTGCTCCCATATCTCTGTAGTAAGCTCGGCTCTGCTCCCATAGCTCTGTAGTAAGCTTGTTTCTGCTCCCACAGATCCTTAGTAAGGTTTGTTATGTTCCCATATCACTCTAGTAAGCTTGGTTCTGCTCCCATATCTCTCTAGTAAGCTCGGTTCTGCTTCCATATCTCTCTAGTAAGCTCAGTTCTGCTTCCATAGCTCTTTTGTAAACTTGGTTCTGTTCTCATAGCTCTGTAGTAATCTCGGTTCTGCTTCCATAGCTCTGTTGCAAGCTTGGTTCTGCTCCCTTATTTTTGTAGTAAGCTTGATTCTGCTCCCATAGAGCTGTAGTAAGCTTGGTGCTGTTCCCATATCACTCTAGTAAGCTCGGTTCTGCTCCCATATCTCTCTAGTAAGCTCTGTTCTGCGCCCATAGCTCTGTAGTAAGCTCAGTCCCACTCCTATATCTCTGTAGTAAGCTCGGTTCTGCTCCCATAGCTCTGTAGTAAGTTCGGTACTGCTCCCATAGCTCTGTAGTAAGCTCGGTTCTGCTCCCATATCCCTCTATTAAGCTTGATCCTGCTCCCATAGCTCTGTAATAAGCTCAGTTCTGCTCCTGTGGCGCCCCTGAGGCTCAGTCGCCACAGAGGTACTGCACCTTCTCCTTAGGTGTGGTGCCCCACCATCCAGGTAAGTCGGAGGCTCTTGACCACGCTCCAACACTCGCACCCCACACAATAGAGTAGTTCACCACAACCACATTGCGGCTCTTTGCTTAGAGAGAGGCAGAGCACCTTTGGTGGTTCCCTGCTTGGAACACTAGACGTGCTGGGAGGTGGGTGGAGTTCAGAATATATATATGAGTGGGATGGTTTAGAATGACAAGTCAGTCTGACAGGAGGTCAGTGAGGAAGGAAGCCACTCGGGAGGAGTGGGGATCCCTGGAAGAAGGGATGGAAGAAGAAGTGCTGCAGCTGCCTCAGTGACCTGAGCCAGCTGGCACGGGAAAGGAAAGGAAAGGAAAGGAAAGAAGGAGAAGGACGTTGACCTGAAGCCTGAGCTTCCATAGAAGGGAAAGGACAAGCACGGAATGTAGGAGTAAAAGGGAACACAGAGGACGTGGGTTAGAGGAAGAATCCTGCCTAGAAGTTCTAAGTGCAAGGCCGGGGCCCGGTCCCCGAGGTTGTACGAACGCTAATGGTTCTGCAGAAGACACTGGTGGAGTAGTGGGCTGTAAATGCACTACTCCCATCTACGACTTGAGGGCACAACAGCAATAAGGATAGAGAGCCGGGACTTAGGAGTAGAGAGTCCCCGAAGCAGGCTACAGCTGTGTGCCATGCAAGTAGAGTTCTTGGGAACATCTGTCAGGAGGAACTCCAGTGTAACACGGTAGTGGAGATCTTCACACTTAAAGGTGCTATAGAGGAGACGTTCAGGAAAGGCACATAAGTTGGCAGAGTGTGGAAGGGAGCTTTCCATCTTGCCTGGAGGTTGACTGAGTCCCTGACCCGGAGAACATGGCACAGAAGCGGGCACTACAGACTGTGAGTAAAGCTTTGGAACTACATGCCCTGGTGTCCTCTATTCCTTCCTGCGTCCGTCTGCCTGACACTGCTACATCCCCTGCGCCAGACACTACATCACCTAAGTGTCTCCACATCTATACTGCTCTGGGACAACAGCGCTGCCTGTGGAGGGCTATACCATCATTGCTGCACCACACCATCTGTCCTGGAGGATCTGCATGCAGCGTCGGCTTAACGCCTCCCTTGCCGACGCTGGCACGGGAAAGGAAAGAAAAGAAGGAGAAGGACGTTGACCTGAAGCCTGAGCTTCCATAGAAGGGAAAGGACAAGCACGGAACGTAGGAGTAAAAGGGAACACAGAGGACGTGGGTTAGAGGAAGAACCCTGCCTAGAAGTTCTAAGCGAAAGGCCGGCTCCCGGTCCCCGAGGTTGTACGAACGCTAATGGTTCTGCAGCAGACACCAGTGGAGTAGTGGGCTGTAAATGCACTACTCCCATCTAAGACTTGAGGGTGTGGCGCCCCTGAGGCTTCAGTCGCCATAGAGGTACTGCACCTTCTCCTAAGGTGTAGTGCCCCACCATCCAGGTAAGGTGGGAACACCTGACCACGCTCCACACCTGCATTCCACACACAGGATAGTTCAGTGGGGCCACCTAACAGCTTCAGGCTGGGGGTTAGCAGAGCACCCCTCGTGGAACCCTGCTTCGTAACACGAGATGTGCTGGGAGGCGGGTGGAGTGAGATGATATAAAAGAGTGGGAAGAGTGAGAGTTATGGAGGAGTTGGTTGGTTAGTTGGAGAGAGAAGAGAGAAGATGGGTGTCTGAAGGACGTGCTGCAGCAGGTCCCAGTGATCTGGGCTGCTGGCACGAGAAAGACAGAAAAAGAGATTGATAAGATTGATAACCTAACCTTCCATAAGAGAGATAGAACAGATCGGAATGAAGGAGAATAGAAGGACGGTGGGAAGCAGGTTGAAGAAAGATAGAGAACCCTTCCAGTCCAGAGAGCGCAAAGGCCGGGGCCGGTCCCCGAGGTTGATTGGATCTTTATGTCCGGCAACAGACACCGGAGGAGTAGTGATCCGCTAACTCCTTGCTCCCATCATAGACTTGGGACACAACAGCAACTGAATAGAGAGCCGGGACGCAGTGAGGAGTCCCCGAAGCAGGCTACAGCTGTCTGTCATACAAGTAAAGACTAGGAACACCTAGAGAGAGGCATTCCAGGGTAACCAAGTACTGGAGTGCTTCGCACCTAAAGGCGCATTGGACGAGTCGTTCAGTAAGGTACATGTTGGCGGAGTGTGGAAGGGAGAATCCTATCCTGCCTGGAGGTTGGCTGGAGCCCTGACCTGGAGAACACAGTACGGAGGCAGGCAGTGGAGTGAACTGCAAACAGTGAGTAAAGCTTTGGAACCGCATACTCGGGTGTCCTCCAATTATTCCCGCACCACTACACCTGGGTACCAGCCTCCATACCATTCTGCGCCTCTCCTCATCCATTGCACCTACACTGCCCTGGGACTACAGCTCCACCTGTGGGGAGCTACACCATCTTTGCTGCACCACACCATCAGTCCCGGCGGATCTGCATGCAGCGTTGGCTCAACATCTTACTTGCCAAACACCACGGGTGGTGTCACGAACTATTCTAATAAACTTTAACACCATTAACATCACCGCCATTGATATTGGGCGCCCAGGGCCACAGACCGGGTCACCGCTGCTGCGACACATTCCCACCTTGACACCGGCCCGGTACCGAGTACCCCGCTGCCCTGGGTGTGCGAGGGCGACCCAATTTTGGCGTCACGAACAGGATGACGAGACCCAATGCCATCGGGTTCTGTGTGCCTTGGATTTACAACTTTTGAAAATGTGCAGAAGACCAAATTAAATAGACTGTAAAATGGACATTAGAAATGGCCACTGGTGCGGAGAAGAAGGGCGTGAAGAGATGGGAGGTCCTAAGAAAAGACTGCGAAGAGTCTTGGGCCATCCCTGCCTGAATTACTATGTGACCGATGCATGGCCCACCCCCCCCGAGGGGTTCGTACACTGGCTTGGTATGGAGGCGCTGGAAGAAGACGCCGCCCCCAGAAGGAGGGGCAGATGAAGCCTCTGGTGAGCAGAAGGGCGGAGCGAGGAGAACGCCAGAATGCCATCATGAAAGCAGATGAGAAGACAGAAGAACAGGGAGGGGAGAAGTCACTCGCCCCTAGTCCGCCTACGCGGAGGTTGCGACCGCTGATTCATCCTCAGCTGCGTCTGCCACCGCCTCACAACAGATATTGTCATTGGGGGAGCCACGTCCGGAGGAGATACATGAAGGCTCTGGAACAGAATGGAGGACCGGGACCGTGTCTCTGCCTGGATCGGGCGCGGTGGCACCGGCCTCCACCATCAACCCCAGCTGAGACCGGCCTGGTCCCGGCACGGATCCAACTGCGGCCTACTCCACCAGTCACTCCGGGAGTTGCGGCTGCTGCCATCTACCACCAGGAAGCAGAGCCGGAACCGCGGCTGGAAACGCCAGGTATGATCGCTACCCCCGGTCTGACCCTGGTTTTGGGAGCGGAACCCACAGATAGGAACGGGCCCACTGACCTTCGCCGACGATCCCCGGCTGCAGTGCCTATAGGGGAGATGATCAAGTTGTTCCTGGCTGGCGGCCTCGGGCTGCGGCACCATCTCCTGAACTTCCTATGGAACTGGAGGGACCCATATCCCCACAGACAGTAGAAATATCCATGGCCCTTTCCCTGCGCCCCAACAGTCCCTATCCCTCTGTATGGGAGATTGAGTATATGCGGCTAGCAAGTAGCCAACGGGACGAAGATACCACCTCTGAGAACAGTTCCAGTTCAGCTACCAGAACCCCAGGAGGGGACCACAATTGAAATAATTTACTAAATCTTGTTACCCAGGAGGGTTTGTTGCACCAGTTGTGCCTTTGCCTTTTTGTTCATCATGTTGCCCAGTTTTGATTGGCAGCGTTGCTTTTGAAATGGAACTGTGGAGATCATAGACACTGATTAATCCAAAAAGTTTTATTGTAAATAGTTGCACCTCTTTAGGTGCCCTTTCTTGGTTTTACATATAAAGACACTTTGCGAAGATAATGTTTTTGCATGGACACTTTTCGAGGAATGATGTCTACCTCAAGGGACACAGCAAGAAAGCCTGGCTGGGAGCAATGTTCAGCACCTTTGTGTCACGCTGCTGCCGCCGCAGCCTCCTCCGATACCTTCTCTTCTGCCGCAGTCTGCCCACTCTCTGGCGGCCTCCACACCGCGGTCCCGGCTGCCTCGGCCTTCTCCGCGCTCCTCCTTTCCCCGTCTCTCGTTCCCGGCGCCCGCTCCGGCTCGGTCTCCTGTGTCCCGTCAGGCGCGCGCCCCGGTCCAGCTTCCTGTTCCTCGGCGGGCGCGCGCGCACACTGTGGTCTGCAGCACACACGCTCTCTACCCCTCCTGAGGCCACACGCTCTCCTCACCTTGCGCTGGGAGGGGTCATGACCCGGAAGTCCCTGCCACGACTCCCTATATCAGGCCGCCTCTTCCTGCTGGCGGTGCCTGATTATCACTTGTGCCCTGCTAAGTGATTCTGGCCCTTGTCTCTGTGTGCACCCCCGTTGCCTCCCTGCCTGTAGCTTACCTGTCTTCTCCACTGTCCTCTCTCCTAGGATCTGGAAGTCTGAGCTCATGCTCCGGTCTGTCCTGGTCCCCTGGCTGAGTTCTCCAGTTCGTGCCTGCTTCCCTCCGTCTCGCCTGTGTTCCTGACCTGTCCGCCATCTGTATTCCTGTTTCTGGGGAGGTCCACCGCCAGCACCTCTGGCCCCTTGCCAGCTCTCCTGTATTCTCTCTGGGTACCAGCTGCCGTGGTGATAGTTACCCGCGGGGCCTGCCCCAAACACTCCCTGTATAGGGGGTGGTCCACCTGGCCAGCTCGCCCGTGGGAGGTTCGTTGCCACGGTCCAGCGGGTCCACTCCAGGAGATCTACCTAAGTCTCAAATCACAGAATAATCAGGCCATGGATCCCGCTGGTACCCCGACCCAGAAGGAACTTTTGTTCCTCCGAGAAAATCAGGCGAGGATCATGTCATTCCTCAAATCTATGGAGTCCCGTCTTTCCTCTTTGCAAGCCTCCGATCCAGGGACTGCCTCTCAGATCTCCAGCCTCCAGCAGGAGCTTGCCCAGCAGCGCGACACCCAGGCCCACATTCTGAATTACATTGCCTCGGTGGATAAACTCCTACTAGCTCTCCAGACCGCTGCTGCTGCCCCTGTTCAGGCGGCAGTTCATTAGCCAATGCCAGCTGCATTTTGAGTTGACGCCCCTGCAGTATCCTACCGACCGGGCCAAGGTGCCCTTTGTGGTATCCCATTTGGAGGGTGAGACGCTGGCTTGGGTAAATCCCTTGTGGGAACGTGACGACCCGTTAGTCTCCCAGCTTGCGACCTTCTTAGAGACCTTTCGTAGAGTCTTCGATGAGCCCGGTCGCCTGGTCTCGGCCACCGAGTCCTTATTTAACCTCCGCCAGGGTGCTCTCTCTGTGGGGCAGTATGCCATCCAGTTCCGTACAGTGTCCTCCGAGCTTGGATGGAACAACGAGGCTCTAGTGGGGGCTTTTTGGCGCGGCTTGTCGGCTCGAATCAAAGACGAGTTGGCTGGGAGAGACACACCCACGTCTTTGGAGGACCTCATCTCTCTGGCAACGCGAATTGATCTGCGTTTCCAGGAGTGCTCCCGCGAAGCCGCCAGGGAGAGAAGGCCTTCTCGTTTTTCCCCTTCTCCACGCAGTCCTCCTCGCCCACGACCTACCACCGTGGCGTCAGCTTTGGAGCCCATGCAAGTGGACTGACTCAGACCAGCGGAGCTGCGTCGCCAGGAGAGACTTACACATGGTCTTTGTCTCTATTGTGGCAGCGCCTCCCATCTTCTGCGTTCCTGTCCAGTGAGGCTGGGAAACACCTCAGCCTAGGACAGGTAAGAGAGGCCTCCCTAGGTGTCTGTGATACCTCTCTACCCTTGACCCTCTCTGTTTTGTTTGTCCTGGGATCCAAACGTTTTTCTGAGGTGGCCTATATTGACTCAGGGGCTGCAGGGAACTTCATCCAACTCGAGGCGGTAAAAAGATTGCAGATACCTGTCAGGTCCTTGGAGGTTCCCCAGCAGTTAGCTTCAGTCGACCGTGTTCCCCTGCACGAGACCGTCACTTTGGTCACCGAAGAGGTGGAGTTACAGATCAGGGTCCTGCACCGTGAGAAGATAGCCTTCTTCGTGCTGCCGTCACTGTCCCACACCTTGCTTCTGGGTCTTCCATGGTTGAGGATACACACCCGTCTTGGATTGGCGCTCTGGAGACATTCTTCGTTGGAGTCGTTTCTGCCAGACTAAATGTCTTCTTCCGGTACAACCTCTCATGACTTCGCTACCTGCCTTGGGTCCAGCGGATCTGCCCCCGGCCTACTGGGCCTTTGCTGACGTCTTTGACAAAAAGGAGGCAGAGACTCTTCCACCGCACTGGCCATGTGATTGCCCGATCGAGTTTGTTCCAGGTTCAACTCCGCCCCAGGGGCGAATCTATCCTTTGAGTCCGCTCGAATTCCAAGCCATGACTGAGTACGTTCAGGAGAATTTGGCCAGGGGCTTTATCCGGAAGTCATCTTCACCCGCCGGAGCAGGTTTCTTTTTTGTCAAGAAGAAGGATGGGTCCCTTTGCCCGTGTATCGACTATCGGGGTCTTAATGAAATCACTATCAAGAACAAATACCCCCTACCTCTCATCCCCGAGTTATTCGACCGGCTGCGAGGGGTGCAAATCTTTACCAAACTGGATCTCCGTGGAGCCTACAATCTCATTCGTATTCGCTCCGGAGATGAATGGAATACCGCTTTTAACACCAGGGATGGGCACTACGAGTATCTCGTCATGCCATTCGGTTTGTGCAACGCCCCCGCAGTCTTTCAGGAATTTGTAAATGACATTTTCCGAGACCTTCTGTACTCCTGTGTGGTCGTATATCTGGACGATATCCTCGTCTTCTCTCCCGATCTGCCCGCCCACAGGAGAGATGTCCGTCGAGTACTGTTACGCCTAAGGGAGAATTGCCTATATGCTAAGCTGGAGAAATGCACCTTTGAACAGTCCACCCTTCCATTCCTAGGATACGTCATCTCTGACTCAGGCTTATGCATGGACCCGGAGAAAGTATCTGCCGTGCTTAACTGGCCGCGTCCCCATGGGGTAAAAGCCATTCAGCGATTTCTTGGCTTCGCAAATTACTACCGGCAGTTCATTCCTCATTTTTCCTCTTTGACTGGTCCTATCTCCTCTTTGATCCGTAAGGGAGCTAATCCGCACGCCTGGTCCCCTGAAGCCGAGAACGCCTTCTTGTCTCTGAAACACGCATTCGCCATGGCACCCGTGCTCCATCGCCCAGAAGCCAATAAAGCTTTCATCCTCGAGGTGGATGCTTCCGCAACTGGGGCCGGAGCAGTTCTGTCTCAAAAATCTCCCTCTGGTAGACTTGTTACGTGCGGTTTCTTTTCCAAGTCCTTCTTCACTTCGGA
The DNA here is from genome assembly GCF_039654945.1 of Dendrobates tinctorius. Lineage (NCBI taxonomy): Eukaryota > Metazoa > Chordata > Amphibia > Anura > Dendrobatidae > Dendrobates > Dendrobates tinctorius. The sequence goes on along the minus strand of NW_027362494.1, from coordinate 10,122 downwards.
GCGAAACTATTCCATCGGAGACCGGGAACTGCTTGCCATCAAATTAGCTCTGGAGGAATGGAGGTACTTATTAGAGGGAGCCCTACATCCGTTTACAATCTACACGGACCATAAAAATCTGACTTACCTTGAATCGGCACAGACTCAATCCTCGGCAGGCCAGGTGGTCTCTGTTCTTTGGCCGATTCGATTTTGATCTGCACTTTCGTCCCGGCAACAAGAACCTCAAGGCTGATGCTTTGTCCAGGTCCTTCCTTTCTGCAGATTTGGAGGAGGAACCCACACATATCTCGATCCCTCCAGGCTCATCACGGTGGCACCTCTCTCTCTCGTCTCGCCGCCACGTGGTAAGACTTTCGTGGCAGAGATGGACCGAAGACAGATCCTACACTGGGGGCATGCTTCCAAACTTGCTGGTCATGTCGGCCTTAAAAAAACACTTGTCCTTGTCTCCCGCTACTACTGGTGGCCGACTCTTCCCCTGGATGTCCGAGATTTTGTCGCTTCCTGTCCGTCCTGTGCTAAAACCATGGTGCCTAGGCATTTGCCTTCCGGTATTCTGCATCCGCTTCCAGTTCCATTGTCCCCTTGGCAACACATTGCCATGGATTTCATTACCGATCTACCCAGGTCTGCAGATTGTACCGTCGTCCTTGTGGTGGTAGACAGATTCTCTAAGATGGCACATTTCATCTCTCTCCCCGGGTTACCTTCAGCACGAGACTTGGCAAAAGTTTTCGTTCACCACATCTTCCGTCTCTATGGACTACCCCAACATATTGTTTTTGACAGAGGAGTCCAATTTACCTCTCGATTTTGGAGAGCCCTATGCAAGTCGATGGATGTCACACTTGACTTCTCCTCATCTTACCACCCACAGTCCAATGGTCAAGCGGAGCCGACTAACCAGAATTTGGTGAACTATCTCCGGCACTTTTCTAATGCCCACCAGGACGACTGGTCAGACTTACTCCCGTGGGCAGAGTTCGCCTATAATAACCACGTCAGCGAGTCTTCTGGCAAATCTCCTTTTTTTGTTGTCTACGGGCAGCATCCGGGTGTACCTCTACCGGTTCCCTCTGCCTCGGGTGTACTGGCGGCTGATCTGTCCGGGGATTTCTCCAGGATCTGGCAGGAGACAAAGGCCGCTCTCGAGTTAGCACGCGACAAGGTAAAGAGACACGCAGACAAAAGGCGCCTGGATTCCCTGCCATATCACCCTGGTGCTAAAGTTTGGCTGTCCTCCAAGTTCATTCGTCTCAAGATCCCTTCACATAAACTGGGTCCCCGCTATATTGGACCCTTTGAGGTATTGGCTCGTATTAACGACGTCTCCTACAAACTGCGACTTCCTGCCTCACTTCGCATCCCCAGTGCTTTTCATGTCTCCCTTCTAAAACCGGTCATCCTCAAACCTCTGCCACTCAGTCGCCGCCGCCTGTCTCCGCTGACAATGAGTTTGAGGTTAAAGACATTTTGACCATGAAGAAGCGAAGGGGGAGGACCTTTTTTCTGGTCGATTGGAAGGGCTTTGGTCCTGAGGAGAGGTCCTGGGAGCCTCGGGAGAATATTCGGGCTCCTCGAATTTTGGCTAAGTTTTTTCCACTCTGCGGAGGGGGGCGCGTAGGGAGGGGGGTACTGTCACGCTGCTGCCGCCGCAGCCCCTACCAATACCTTCTCTTCTGCCGGCAGTCTGCCCACTCTCTGGCGGCCTCCACGCCGCGGTCCCAGCTGCCTCGGCCTTCTCCGCGCTCCTCCTTTCCCCGTCTCTTGTTCCCGGCACTCGCTCCTGCCTGGTCTCCTGTGTCCCGTCGGGCGCGCGCCCCGGTTCAGCTTCCTGTTCCTCGGCGGGCGTGCGTGCACACACTGTGGTCAGGAGCACGCGTGCTCTCTACCCCTCCTGAGGCCGCGCGCTCTCCTCACCTTGCGCTGGGAGGGGTCATGACCCGGAAGTCCCTGCCATGACTCCCTATATCAGGCGGCCTCTTCCTGCTGGCGGTGATTCTGGCCCTTGTCTCTGTGTGCACCCCCGTTGCCTCCCTGCCTGTAGCTTACCCGTCTTCTCCACTGTCCTCTCTCCTAGGATCTGGAAGTCTGAGCTCGTGCTCCGGTCTGTCCTGGTCCCCTGGCTGAGTTCTCCAGTTCGTGCCTGCTTCCCTCCGTATCGCCTGTGTTCCTGACCTGTCCGCCATCCGTATTCTTGTTTCTGGGGAGGTCCTCCGCCAGCATCTCTGGCCCCTTGCCAGCTCTCCTGTATTCTCTCTGGGTACCAGCTGCCGTGGTGATAGTTACCCGCGGGCCTGCCCCAAACACTCCCTGTATAGGGGGTGGTCCACCTGGCCAGCTCGCCCGTGGGAGATTCGTTGCCATGGTCCAGCGGGTCCACTCCAGGAGATCTACCTAAGTCTCACATCACACTTTGCAAGAATCTTTGATTGTTTTATGATAACCTATTTGATAATGTTGTGTCTTGTGGAAAGTAAATGTCTTTTATAGAATATTTGATACAGGGAATTAGAAAAGTTTTGAGATAGAATGTGAGAATTGAATAAAGACTGAAGAATTGAAAGTGACAGGTGACAGGCCAAGTACAGATAGTCAGTGTCTTGCATCCAGTAGAAAGAGAGAGAAAGAATAATTGCACTTTGAACTATGAATTGCACTTAAGTAAATTTTTGATACTAAGATAGGAAGTTAAGCTGTTTGTAATGTTTAAGAAATGTAATTAGGAAGATTAGATAAGTATTGTTGAATAGCATTTAAAAATTTTTGTGTGTTCCTGTATTGTACCTTTTGTTGTCTTACAACCCGCGGACGTGCTGTGTTTAACGGGGGGTATGTGGCGCCCCTGAGGCTTCAGTCGCCACAGAGGTACTGCACCTTCTCCTAAGGTGTAGTGCCCCACCATCCAGGTAAGGTGGGAACTCCTGACCTCCACACCTGCATTCCACACACAGGATAGTTCAATGGGGCCACCTAACAGCTTCAGGCTGGGGGTTAGCAGAGCACCCCTCGTGGAACCCTGCTTCATAACACGAGATGTGTTGGGAGGCGGGTGGAGTGAGATGATATAAAAGAGTGGGAAGAGTGAGAGTTAGGGAGGAGTTGGTTGGTTAGTTGGAGAGAGAAGAGAGAAGATGGGTGTCTGAAGGATGTGCTGCAGCAGGTCCCAGTGATCTGGGCTGCTGGTACGAGAAAAACAGAGAAAGAGATTGATAAGATTGATAACCTAACCTTCCATAAGACAGATAGAACAGATCGGAACGAAGGAGAATAGAAGGACAGTGGGAAGCTGGTTGAAGAAAGATAGAGAACCCTTCCAATCCAGAGAGCGCAAAGGCCGGGGCCCGGTCCCCGAGGTTGATTGGATCTTTATGTCCGGCAACAGACACCGGAGGAGTAGTGATCCGCTAACACCTTGCTTCCATCATAGACTTGGGACACTGTTATGAATGAGTCACCGTAGGAGGCAAAAATAGAAATGCTAGCTAAGTCCAGAAAACCAGAGAAGTTGGCAGCTATCGGATTGCAGACCCCTGAACCTATCAACACAACTAGCAGTAGCCGTGGGGGGTTCCTACGATGCCCTAGACCCCACGATCACAGCCGGAGGACTATAAAGCCTAAAGACAGAAAGGGAAATCTAAACTGCCCCAGAGCAGACCCCAAAGCATAAAGCAGCCCCCAACATATAATGACGGTGAAGCAAGAAGAAAGAACACTAAGGCTGTGTGCACACAATGCGTTTTTTTAAGCGTTTCTGCAGCGTTTGAGCCGGCTCAGACGCTGCAGAAATGCTTAAAAGATGCATCAAATTAATTAGCATGCGTTTTTGGCTTTTTGTGCCAATGCATGCGTTTTTAACCGCTCAGGAATCGCTTAGCGGCTAAAAACGCAGCATGCTCATTAATTTCCGCATTGCTGAGCATTTTTAGCCATCCCCAATGATCCCAGAAATTGCGTGTCAAAAAAACGCGTCAAAAACGCGTCAAAAATCGCGCAAAAAACGCGCGGAAAAAGACGCGCGATTTCTGGGAAGGGGATCCTTTTCCTGAGCGTTTAAAAATGCTAGCGTGGGCACATAGCCTAACACAGACAGAAAGATAGACTGAGCAAAGACGGGGCCCAAGCTAACTAGATAGGAAAGGACAGGAAGGCTGCTGTCTGCAATCCGTGAAAAACCCTATGAAAATAAGAGCCAACAAACTGACAGTGAAAAAGGCCCTGAAGACGCTAGGCTTCAAAAAGCTATGTCAGTACTCAGGAATATTCTGAAGACAGAGCAACCGGCAAAAGGAGATTCAGCTCACCCCAGCAGGGAATGGCAGAATCCAGAAAAGCAAGGCAAACAAAAACAAACACAAATGCTAACAGGCAAAGCAGAAAACTTAGCTTTAGAGGAGCAGGAATCAGACTGGTCTCCTAGAAGTCCACAGAGAAATCACCCGCAGGGCAGAAGGGCGTCGGCAGCCTTATATCCAGTCCTTGACTCCACTCAGCCAGTCATCATCATCAGGCTCAGGTGCCTGATAATCAGACTCATTACCTTCCTTTACCAGAATAGAGAGTTCACCAGACCTCAGTGACGAAGGGGAAAATGAACTCACAACAGGACACAACAGCAACTGAATAGAGAGCCAGGACGCAGTGAGGAGTCCCCGAAGCAGGCTACAGCTGTCTGTCATACAAGCAAAGACTAGGAACACCTAGAGAGAGGCATTCCAGGGTAACTAAGTACTGGAGTGCTTCGCACCTAAAGGCGCATTGGAGGAGTCATTCAGTAAGGTACGTGTTGGCGGAGTGTGGAAGGGAGAATCCTATCCTGCCTGGAGGTTGGCTGGAGCCCTGACCTGGAGAACACAGTACGGAGGCAGGCAGTGGAGTGAACTGCAAACAGTGAGTAAAGCTTTGGAACCACATACTCGGGTGTCCTCCAGTTATTCCCGCACCACTACACCTGGGTACCAGCCTCCATACCATTCTGCGCCTCTCCTCATCCATTGCACCTACACTGCCCTGGGACTACAGCTCCACCTGTGGGGAGCTACACCATCTTTGCTGCACCACACCATCAGTCCCAGCGGATCTGCATGCAGCGTTGGCTCAACATCTTACTTGCCAAACACCACGGGTGGCGTCACGAACTATTCTAATAAACTTTAACACCATTAACATCACCGCCATTGATATTGGGCGCCCAGGGCCACGGACCGGGTCACCGCTGATGTGACACATTCCCACCTTGACACCGGCCCGGTACCGAGTACCCCGCTGCCCTTGGTGTGCGAGGGCGACCAAAGGGCACAACAGCAATACAGATAGAGAGCCGGGACTTAGGAGTAGAGAGTCCACGAAGCAGGCTACAGCTGTCTGCCGTGGAAGTAGAGTTCTTGGGAACATCTGTCAGGAGGAACTCCAGTGTAACACGGTACTGGAGATCTTCACACTTAAAGGCGCTTTAGAGGAGACCTTCAGGAAAGGCACATAAGTTGGCGGAGTGTAGAAGGGAGCTTTCCATCTTGCCTGGAGGTTGACTGAGTCCCTGACCCGAAGGACACGGCACAGAAGCGGGCACTACAGACTGTGAGTAAAGCTTTGGAAGTACATGCCCTGGTGTCCTCCATTCCTTCCTGCGTCCGTCTGCCTGACACTGCTACATCCCCTGCGCCAGACAATACATCACCTAAGTGTCTCCACATCTACACCGCCCTGGGACAACAGCCCTGCCTGTGGAGGGCTATACCATCATTGCTGCACCACGCCATCTGTCCTGGAGGATCTGCATGCAGTGTCGGCTTAACACCTCCCTTGCCGAACACCACAGGTGGCGTCACGAACTATTCATCTAACTAAATTTCACTATTCACATCTTCCTATTACTTGGGCGACCAGGGCCACGGTCTGGGTCACCACTGCTGTGACACGTCCCACTGACACCGGCCCGGTACCGAGTACCCCACGGCCATGGGACGGCGACCCACTCCCATATCTCTCTAGTAAGCTTGATTCTGCTCCCATAGCTCTGTAGTAGTCTCGGTTCTGCTCCTATAGCTCTGTATTAAGCTTGGTTCTGCTCCCTTATCTTTGTAGTAAGATCGGTTTTGCTCCCATATCTCAGTTCCCTTATCTACGTAGTAATAACATAGTAACATAGTTTTGAAGGCTGAAGGAAGAACTTATGTCCATCTAGTTCAGCCTATTTTTAGTGCAGCTGTTCTGCATTGTTGATCCTGGGGAAGGCAAAAAACCCACAGAGTAGAAGCCAATTTTCTCCATAGGGAAAAAATTCCTTCCCCTAAGCTGGGTCAATCATCTACCTATAATATTATGTTATTCATAACCTTGTATACTGTTACTCACAAGAAAAGCATCCATTCCTTTCTTAAATTCATTCAATGAGTTGGCCATCACCACTTCCTCAGGAAGAGAATTCCAGAGCCTCACTGCTCTTACCGTGAAGAACCCTCTTCTATGCTGGTGCAGAAATTGTCTTTCCTCCAAACGAAGAGAATGCCCCCTTGTTCTTGTCACAGTCCTTAGTACAAACAGTTCATTGGAGAGATCTCTGTATTGCCCTCTGATATACTTGTACATATATATTAGGTCTTCCCTAAGTCTTCTCTTTTCTAGAGTAAATAGACCTAATTTTGATAACCTTTCTGGGTATTGTAGTGAACCAACTCCATTTATCATTTTAGTAGCCCGCCTTTGAACCCTTTCTAGTTCAGTAATGTCTTTCTTGAGCACCGACGTCCAAAATAGCACACAATACTCCAAGTGTGGTCTGACGAGTGATTTGTACAGAGGGAGAATTATGTTTTCATCTCGTGTCCCCAGACCTCTTCTAATGCATCCCATGACCCTATTTGCTTTGCTGGCAGCTGCCTGACACTGGGCACTCCAATTTAGCTTCTTATTGACTAAGATGCCTAAGTCTTTTTCCATGTCTGATTTCCCCAGCAGTTTTCCATTTAGTAAGTAATTATAGCATCTGTTTCTCCTTCCCATGTGCATAACCTTACACTTATCTGTGTTAAACCTCATTTGCCATTTTTCAGCTCAATTCTCCAATTTACTCAAATCTGTCTGTAGTTGCAAACTGTCCTCCTTTGTGTTAACTACCTTCCATAGTTTTGTATCATCTGCAAATACTGATATTTTACTGTGTAAGCCATCCACTAGATCATTAATAAATATATTAAATAGTAGGGGGCCCAATACAGAACCCTGTGGTACCCCACTAGTAACCCTGGCCCAATCTGAGTATGCCCCATTAATAACCACTCTTTGTTTTCTATCACTAAGCCAGCCAGCTTAATCTTGGTTCCATTTGTGTCTGTGTAGTCAGCTTTCTTATAATAATATTGCTTATTATAATATGTATTCGCTGTGTAGTGGTGATGGTAGTGGACATTGTGTAGCCATATTTTAAAGTAGCATATTGATAATATTGGTCTTTGCATTGTGTATTTTTGGTTAGCAACATTGGTATACTATAATTATGTATGTATAGATGATATTTTAAATGGCTTAGGGGAGTTATATGGGGAAATATGCACTTTGGGGCTTGGGCCCCTGATCTTATAGGACTCTAGCAATGCTCCTGGTTTATAGTATGAGGTGTGTATGTGGTGTGTATATAGTATGGTGTATGTGTGTATATAATATGCTATGCATTATTTTTCAACTGGCTAAAATGGTACCGAACCCCTTTTTTCTTTTATATAATACTAGCTGAAGAGCCCGGCGCTGCCCGGGCATAGTAACTAACTGTGGTTAGTTATAGCAAATTATAATTATCCTCCATCCAATAGTCCTGTGCCCATACACCCATCATACATATCCACGATCCCATAGGCCCGTGCCCATATACCCATCATACATATCCTCCATCCCATAGTCGAGTGCCCATATACCCATCACACATCCTCCATCCCATAGTCCCATGCCCATATACCCATCATACAACCTCCATCCCATAGTCCCATGCCCATATACCCATCATACATATTCACCATCCCATAGTCGAGTGCCCATATACCCATCACACATCCTTCATATCATAGTCCCATGCCCATATACCCATCATACATATCCTCCATCCCATAGTTCAGTGCCCATATACCCATCACACATCCTCCATCTCATACTCAACCATTATGACATCATAATGAGGGGCGGGGCTTAATACACACACACACACACTTTTTCCCCATTATGTAGATAGGGGCAAAATTGTTTGGTGAATTGGAACGCGTGGGGCTGAAATTTCACCTCACAACATAGCCTAGGACACTCTCGGGGTCCAGACGTGTGACTGTGCCAAATTTTGTGGCTGTAGCTGCGACGGTGCGGATGCCAATCCTGGACATACACACATGCATACATACATACATACAGTACATACACACACTTGAGCTTTATATATTAGATGTGGCTTGTGTATATATTGTATGTGGAGTATATATAGTATGTGGTGTGTATACATAGTATGTGGCTTGTGTATGTGTAGTATGAGGTGGGTATGTGGCATGTATATAGTATGTGGCTTGTGTGTATATACATTAATATGTGGTGTGTATACAGTATGTGGTGTGTGTATATAAAATGTGGCTTGTGTATATTGTATGTGGTGTGTGTATGTTATATGTGACTTGTTTGTGTATATAGTATGTGGTGTGTGTATAATATGTGGTGTGTATATAGTATATGGTGTGTGTATAGTATGTGGCTTGTGTGTATATAGTATGTGGTGTGTGTATATAGTATGTGGTGTGTGTATATAGTATGGTATGAGTATATAATGTGTGGCTTGTGTGTGTATATATGGTATGTTGTGTGTATATAGTATGTTGTGTGTATATAGTATGTTGTGTGTATGTTATATGTGGCTTGTATGTGTGTATATAGTATGTGGTGTGTGTATAGTATGTGGCTTGTGTGTATATAGTATGTGGTGTGTGTATATAGTATGGTGAGAGTATATAATGTGTGGCTTGTGTGTGTATATATGGTATGTTGTGTGTATGTTATATGTGGCTTGTATGTGTGTATATAGTATGTGGTGTGTAGAATATGTGGTGTGTATATAGTATATGGTGTGTGTATAGTATGTGGCTTGTGTGTATATAGTATCGTGTGAATATATAATGTGTGGCTTGTGTGCGTATATATGGTATGTTGTGTGTATAGTATGTTGTGTGTATGTTATATGTGGCTTGTATGTGTGTATATAGTATGTGGTGTGTGTATAATATGTGATGTGTATATAGTATGTGGTGTGTGTATATAGTATGGTGTGAGAATATAATGTGTGGCTTGTGTGTGTATATATGGTATGTTGTGTGTATATAGTACGTTGTGTGTATGTTATATGTGGCTTGTATGTGTGTATATAGTATGTGGTGTGTGTATCTAGTATATGGTGTGTGTATATAGTACGTTGTGTGTATGTTATATGTGGCTTGTATGTGTGTATATAGTATGTGGTGTGTGTATCTAGTATATGGTGTGTGTATATAGTATGTTGTGTGTATGTTATATGTGGCTTGTATGTGTGTATATAGTATGTGGTGTGTATATAGTATATGATGTGTGTATAGTATATGGTGTGTGTATAGTATGTGGCTTGTGTGTATATAGTATGTGGTGTGTGTATATAGTATGGTGTGAGTATATAATGTGTGGCTTGTGTGTGTATATATGGTATGTTGTGTGTATATAGTACGTTATGTGTATGTTATATGTGGCTTGTATGTGTGTATATAGTATGTGGTGTGTGTATCTATTATATGGTGTGTGTATATAGTACGTTGTGTGTATGTTATATGTGGCTTGTATGTGTGTATATAGTATGTGGTGTGTGTATCTAGTATATGGTGTGTGTATATAGTATGTTGTATGTATGTTATATGTGGCTTGTATGTGTGTATATAGTATGTGGTGTGTATATAGTATATGATGTGTGTGTATAGTATATGGTGTGTGTATAGTATGTGGCTTGTGTGTATATAGTATGTGGTGTGTGTATATAGTATGGTGTGAGTATATAATGTGTGGCTTGTGTGTGTATATATGGTATGTTGTGTGTATATAGTACGTTGTGTGTATGTTATATGTGGC
>NW_027362493.1:0-28253 GCF_039654945.1 Dendrobates tinctorius | reverse complement strand
TTTGAATTTCTGCACACACTTGTGGACACTTATGGATTGTGTGAGGCCCACTGACTAGTATCTGAGCGCTCTGTCACAGGCTCGATGGCAGAGCTGTAAACAAAGTGACTAGAGGATAAGGGAGATTTTGAATTTCTGCACACACTTGTGGACACTTATGGATTGTGTGAGGCCCACTGACTAGTATCTGAGCGCTCTGTCACAGGCTCGATGGCAGAGCTGTGACCAAAGTGACTAGAGGATAAGGGAGATTTTGAATTTCTGCACACACTTGTGGACACTTATGGATTGTGTGAGGCCCACTGACTAGTATCTGAGCACTCTGTCACAGGCTCGATGGCAGAGCTGTGACCAAAGTGACTAGAGGATAAGGGAGATTTTGAATTTCTGCACACACTTGTGGACACTTATGGATTGTGTGAGGCCCACTGACTAGTATCTGAGCGCTCTGTCACAGGCTCGATGGCAGAGCTGTGACCAAAGTGACTAGAGGATAAGGGAGATTTTGAATTTCTGCACACACTTGTGGACACTTATGGATTGTGTGAGGCCCACTGACTAGTATCTGAGCGCTCTGTCACAGGCTCGATGGCAGAGCTGTGACCAAAGTGACTAGAGGATAAGGGAGATTTTGAATTTCTGCACACACTTGTGGACACTGGACACTTATGGATTGTGTGAGGCCCACTGAGTATCTGAGCGCTCTGTCACAGGCTCGATGGCAGAGCTGTGACCAAAGTGACTAGAGGATAAAGGAGATTTTGAATTTCTGCACACACTTGTGGACACTGGACACTTATGGATTGTGTGAGGCCCACTGAATATCTGAGCGCTATGTCACAGGCAGAAATTGGCTAGTGTATCACAAACTACAAGGTGTATGTAGAATTGGGCAGAATTGGAATCTCCCTAGAGTGCAGGTCTGTAAGAACGGAACATGTCCTCGACTTATTCTCACAGAGTGACTCACTGATAGCTTCACTGTGGCTGTGATAACAGCCGTTACACGGTACTGTGTGAGGAGCGTACACCACTGTATGGTGTGAAAAAATGCACGCTCAGTACCTCAGCAGGGAAAAAAAAAAATTGTGATTGCTTTTAAAAAAGCAGTTTGCGGAGCAGTGGGTAAACAGCAATGCAGGAATGTCAGGAAGCCTTAGAAGGCAGCCCAACAACCAACACCACTGATACACCACTATATAGCCTCCCCTTGCACTGCACAGTGACGGGTGTGTTGTACAGGCAAAATCGCTAGCAGCAGAAGCAGTTTTTTTTTCTTCTTCTCAGCAGGACAAAAAAAAAAATTGTGATTGCTTTTAAAAAAGCAGTTTGCGGAGCAGTGGGTAAACAGCAATGCAGGAATGTCAGGAAGCCTTAGAAGGCAGCCCAACAACCAACACCACTGATACACCACTATATAGCCTCCCCTTGCACTGCACAGTGACTGGTGTGTTGTACAGGCAAAATCGCTAGCAGCAGAAGCAGTTTTTTTTTCTTCTTCTCAGCAGGACAAAAAAAAAAAATTGTGATTGCTTTTAAAAAAGCAGTTTGCGGAGCAGTGGGTAAACAGCAATGCAGGAATGTCAGGAAGCCTTAGAAGGCAGCCCAACAACCAACACCACTGATACACCACTATATAGCCTCCCCTTGCACTGCACAGTGACTGGTGTGTTGTACAGGCAAAATCGCTAGCAGCAGAAGCAGTTTTTGGTGTCTTCTTCCCTGCCTAACGCTCTCCCTACAAAATCAGCAGCAGCAGCAGCTCTCCATATTCTGAGATCAGCATGAGTAACATGGCGGTCGGCGTGCACGCCCTTTTATACCCCCTGTGACGCCCCCCAAGGCAAGCCAATCACTTGCATGCCCTTCTGAAAGATGGTGGTGACCCGTGCCTATGTCATCACGTTGCCCACAGTGTCCGTGGATCCTGATTGGCTGAAAAAGAGTGCAAAACAAACTTTTGAAACGCGACTTTGGCGCGTAAGTCGCCGACCTCGTGGCCGACCTCATCCTAGGTTCGGGTTTCGTTTCATGAAACCCGACTTTGCCAAAAGTCGGCGACTTTTGAATTTTTTCGACCCGTTTCGCTCAACTCTAGTCGTTGATATTACGGAAGCATCCGAAGAGCCAACACTACACTCAAAGATCTAATTTTTAGTCTACTACTAACTCTGCTGTTATTATTTCTAATTTTCTAATCTTCTTGCAGTTCTCTATATATATGTATGTATTAGCTTGATGACCCTACTGAACCTCCACCACTGCCCTGCATAGAGCTGCACCATAAAACAGTGTAAGGAGACCCACGTGTCCTCCCCCTGCACAGACCCACAGTACACTCCCTACAGAGCCCTCATGTTCTCCCCTTGCACAGCCCCCCGTGTACCCCCCTGCACAGCCCCCCATGTCCTCCCCTACACAGCCTCCCCATGTACCCCCCCAGCACAGTCTCCCATGTCCTCCCCTACACAGCCTCCTCATTTACCCCCCCTGCACAGCCCCCCCATGTCCTCCCCTACAGAGTCCCCCCACGTCCTCCCCTACAGAGTCCCCCCATGTCCTCCCCTACAGAGTCCCCCCATGTCCTCCCCTACAGAGTCCCCCCATGTCCTCCCCTACAGAGTCCCCCCATGTCCTCCCCTACAGAGTCCCCCCATGTCCTCCCCTACAGAGTCCCCCCCATGTCCTCCCCTACAGAGTCCCCCCATGTCCTCCCCTACAGAGTCCCCCTATGTCCTCCCCTACAGAGTCCCCCTATGTCCTCCCCTACAGAGTCCCCCCATGTCCTCCCCTACAGAGTCCCCCCATGTCCTCTCCCATACTGTATATAGGGCTCAGGATGAACTCCAGGCAAGTATCAGAGACTCCACAGCGGAAACTCCAGATCTCATCCAGGGCTTCCTGGTGCCTGATCAGTAGGCAATGAGGTCCCTGTATCCACAATGATCCTTGGAGAAACAATTGTCCAGCAGACCCAGCACGCCCTATAACTGGTAAAACCATCCTTTTTACCTCCCTGGTGGCTTTGCAGCTCGTTCTGGCAGCCGGAGCCTGCAGCTCTTCCTGTCGAGTGATCACGTGGTACTGCTCATTAAGGTAATGAATATGCGCTCCACGCCTAAGGGAGCGGAGAGGCGAGCAGGCATGTGAGTATGGTGTGCTGGAAGCTGGTGGCCTCTGTGACCTGCTGCTACTGAAGTGTGAAACAGGCCTAAGAGAAAGAAAAGACTCAATCTGAGAAGAGGTCACCTATAAGGTACCAGGATGTACATTTTTAGTTATTGGTACTGACTGCGTCTCATCAGTACTATGGTTCCTGTATAGTCCACAGTCTGATAAAGACTGGTAACTCCCAGCATCTCCTTACCATTGTTAAGGACATACTGGGAGTTGTAGGTTCATGAGATACAAATGTATATGGGCCTGACTTAGAAGGATTCAGCTCATCAGTTATTAATCACATGATGTCATAGACCTAATGGAAAAGGGAAGAATTAGCTGGGTAGAAATGCAAAATGGGCGCCTTCGGCTTCATCTGCCTTGGGCACCCAAAATACTTTGTTTCGGCCCTGGTAACGGATAAAGCAAAATCCTACATGACCTATCAGTGTTCTACGATTTGGGTTGAGGACACTTATTGTATGTGGGCTGGTGAATTTTGTGTGCCAGGGCTGCTTTTTAGTCCAAACTCGGCCCTGAATCCCCTCGTGTATCTGAATGGGAGGAAGAGTGTGAACTTGTGCTAATTGTGCAGTCACACTTTGTCATCTCTGCTCCGTCCTGTCTTCCAGCGCAGGGTTAAATTGCTCTGACTTCATATCTGGCTTCATGGCTTGATCATAGATGCTGGATCCTGATCCCCAACAAAATTTCACCAACCGAAGATTGTGAAAGAAACACACAAAACACTTTTATTGGATGTTAAATTGACCGAATTTTATTCCAAATCTCATCATTATTATTTCTTTCAGTGTCTGAAATTTAGAATCAGCCAATTACTATGAAAGAGACACTGAAAATGGCAGAACCCCCGACTCACGAAGAATCGTCCTTCAGCACTCAGGAGAGGAAAAACCCCCTGTAGTGGAAACCTCTAGGGAACCATGGCTGCAGGACTGCCCTTCCCTTGGGCTTAGAAGGTTAGTGCCAACATGTAACAGCAAATTGTACCTGAATTTGTACATTGTGTCATATTTGTTTTGGAGAAGCCTAATGCGACCTCTCCAGGCCGTACACATAAAGTGAAGGTGGCGAGTACCGGACGTGAGGGAGATCTGGCTGCAACATCTGTCACCCCATTGATCTGGCTGGCTAGGCGGTATGGCTGATCTGGCTGGCTAGGCGGTGTCCCCTTCCTCCCATTGTGGAGTGATGAAGCTCCAGGTCTCCAGACACATCAAGTATGGCTCCGTCTACGGCTGAATGACTTGTGGTTTTGGAATCTTCTCCTGCATCATAGATGCATGTCTTTATGACATGAGCGCAGTTGCCATAGTTATCACAGGTGTTTTATACTGTGGTTTCATTGGCTAGAAAGTCCCTCTCAGTGTTCCAAAGATTTAACCCTTGAATGACTGGTATTGTGCCTTTCTCCAGAAGCCTGTAAAATAAACTTGTCACTAGACAGGACCATTATCATTATTATATTTTAGAGTTGCCCCAACCAAAGTCTAATAAGTGAGCGCATCTACAGAGTTGATGTGTAACAAGCGCAGTCATTCCATTAAGCCCTACTAAATGCATAAATGCACAATATGAGAACAGAGTAGTCTCATAGAAAATTAATGATACCAAGGTAAAAGCAGTTAGATATGGGATGCTATATAGGGGCTCATACTGTATATAGGAGCTATATGGGGACTCACACTGTATATAGGAGGCAATATGGTGGCAAACAATGTAGTCAGGAGGCTATATGTGAGTGCTCATACTGTATATAGGAGGCTATATGGGGACTCACACTGTATATAGGAGGCAAACACTGTATTCAGGAGGCTATATGTGGGCTCATACTGTATATAGGAAGCGATTTGCAGGCTCATACTGTTTATAGGAAGCGATGTGCAGGCTCATACTGTACATAGGAGGCTATGTGGATATTCATACTGTTTATAGGAAGCAATGCGCAGGCTCATACTGTACATAGGAGGCTATATGTGGATGCTCATACTGTATATAGGAAGTGATGTACAGGCTCATACTGTATATAGGAGGCTATGTGCAGGCTCATACTGTATATAGGAAGCAATGTGCAGGCTCATACTGTATATAGGAGGCAAAAACTGTATTCAGGAGGCTATATGTGGGTGCTCATACTGTATATAGGAGGCTATATGCGGCCTCATACTGTATATAGGAAGCGATGTGCAGGTTCATACCGTACATAGGAGGCTATATGTGGCCTCATACTGTATATAGGAAGCGATGTGCAGGCTCATACTGTATATAGGAGGCTATGTGGGCTCATATTGTATATAGGAAGCAATGTGCAGGCTCATACTGTATATAGGAGGCAAAAACTGTATTCAGGAGGCTATATGTGGGTGCTCATACTGTATATAGGAGGCTATATGCGGCCTCATACTGTATATATGAAGCGATGTGCAGGCTCATACCGTACATAGGAGGCTATATGTGGCCTCATACTGTATACAGGATGCGATGTGCAGGCTCATACTGTATATAGGAGGCTATGTGGGCTCATATTGTATATAGGAAGCAATGTGCAGGCTCATACTGTATATAGGAGACTATATGCGGCCTCATCTAATATATAAAGCTCAAAGTGTGTATGTATGTATGTGTGTGTGTATGTTTGTATGTACGGGATAGGCATCTGCACCGTCGCAGCTACAGCCACAAAATTTGGCACAGTCACACGTCTGCACCCCGAGAGCGTCCTAAGCTATGTTGTGAGGCGAAATTTTAACCCTGCGCGTTCCAATTCACCAAACAATTTTGCCCCTATCTACATACTGGGGGAAAAAGTGTGTGCGCGTCAAGCCCCGCCCCTCATTGTGTTGTCACAATGCCCCTATTTGCATACTGGGGAAGCAGTGTGTGTGCATCAAGCCCCGCCCCTCATTATGATGTCACAATGTTTGCCATGGCGATGCTGATGTCATCAAAGGTTGCAAGCCCTGCCGCCGCTCATTATGATGTCATAATGGTTGATTATGGAATGGAGGATGTGTGATGAGTATATGGGCACTGGACTATAGGATGGTGGATATGTATGATGGGTATATGGGCACGGGACTATGGGATGGGGGATGTGTGATGGGTATATGGGCACTGGACTATGGGATGGAGGATATGTTTGATGGGTATATGGGCACGGGACTATGGGATGGTGGATATGTATATGGGCACAGGACTATGGGATGGAGGATGTGTGATGGGTATATGGGCACTGGACTATAGGATGGAGGATACAGTGGGGAAAAAAAGTATTTAGTCAGTCAGCAATAGTGCAAGTTCCACCACTTAAAAAGATGAGAGGTGTCTGTAATTTACATCATAGGTAGACCTCAACTATGGGAGACAAACTGAGAAAAAAAAATCCAGAAAATCACATTGTCTGTATGTATGACGGTATATGGGCACGGGACTATGAGATAGCGGATATGTATGATGGGTATATGGGCACGGGACTATGGGATGGAGGATATGTATGATGGGTATATGGGCATGGGACCATGGGATGGAGAATATGTATGATCGGTATATGGGCATGGGACTATGGGATGGAGAATATGTATGATGGGTATATGGGCATGGGACTATGGGATGGAGGATATGTGATGGGTATATGGGTACTCGACTATGGGATGGAGGATATGTATGATGGGTATATGGGCACGGGCCTATGGGATCGTGGATATGTATGATGGGTATATGGGCAGGGACTATGGGATGGAGGATAATTATAATTTTCTATAACTTACCACAGTTAGTTACTATGCCCGGGCAGCGCCGGGCTCTTCAGCTAGTACTGTATATACACTGTGTTCCAAATTATTATGCAAATGCTATTTTTCTCTGATTTTCCTAAATAGTCGGTACAAATGACAGTCAGTCTAATAAAAGTCATCACCCGTTAGAGTATGCATCGAATTTTATTGAAGAAACCTCCCAATGATAACAGTATAATCTCCAAAATGAATAAAAACTCAAATTGCACTGTTCCAAATTAGTATGCACAGTAGAATTTCTAAACATTTGATATGTTTTAAAGAACTGCAAAAATGCTCATTTGTGGAATTTGCAGCATTAGGCTACTTTCACACATCAGGTTTTCGGCGTCAGGCGCGATCCGGCGTCGTGCCGGAACGCCGGATCCGGCAAATGTTTCGTAAAACCGGATGTGACGGATCCGGTTTTCTGCCGGATCCATCTTTTTCTGGACAGACAAAACCGGATCCGTCTCATCCGGTTCATCCGTTTTTCTATCCGTTTTTCGACGGATTACGCCGGATCCGGTTTTTAAAATTGACCCTTGTGGCCTTCCAAACGGGATTGGCTACTGGAAAACTATATATAGCATGTTCCTACAGCCCTTCTTTGACAGGTTGTAGAGGAGAAAGTGCAGGTTGGAGAGAAGAGCAAGTTACTGGCGAAGATGGATGTTGTCATTGGAAATATTTTGAAGAATTTGGCGGATTTTACAGCGGAGGCAAATCGTTTGAGGGTGATTGTTCTGGAGAAGGAGAGAGCGAGACAGCAGCGCATCAGGCATCGTAGACGACGTTTGTGGATCCACCCCATCACAGCCAAGAGAATGACGCGTGGTGTCTATTCTACACTATGCATGGACCTTCGACGAAACCCGGATAAATTTTTTGGATATGTTAGGATGAAAATGGAGAATTTTGATTACTTGGTGGAGCGCATTGCACACCTCATAAGAAAAGCGGACACCTATTGCCGCTTCTCTGTTTCACCCGCAGAGCGTCTGATGGTGACTTTAAGGTAAGCCACATTTATTGGATATGATCGCATCAGAGCACACTTTCACTGCAATCTTGTTGGTGGTAATTTGTATCTCCAAGTGTTATAGGTCAGTTTTGGTATGTAATGCTGTGATTTAAAACTAATTTATTGTTTTTTAATTCCCCACAGATTTCTTGCAACTGGAGAATCCCTTTCGTCACTGCATTTCCAGTACAGACTCAGGATTTCCACCATATCTGGAATTGTGAAGTACACATGCCGTGCACTGTGGGACTCCTTAGCTGAAGAGTTTTTACCAGAGCCCACAACAGAGAGGTGGATTGAAATTGCTGACAAGTTTCAACAGATATGTCAGTTTCCAAACTGCTTGGGCGCTGTGGACGGGAAACATATCCGCATTGTAAAGCCAGCTGGATCGGGATCGGAATATTTCAATTACAAGAAATATTTTTCCATTGTCCTCATGGCCATCGCTGACGCGGAATACAAATTTATTGCGGTTGATATTGGGGCCTATGGCCGCTCCAATGACTCTCAAGTTTTCAAACTGTCTGCCATGGGGCGTAAACTGTATGGAAACACCTTCCAGTTCCCACCACCTAGACCGCTGCCGCAAACATCTGGTCCACCTATGCCATTTGTCTGTGTAGGGGATGAAGCCTTCCAGCTGTCAGAACACCTTTTGAAACCGTACTCTAGCAGAGGATTGACAAGACCAAAACGCATTTTTAATTACCGCCTCACAAGAGCAAGAAGAATGGTTGAATGTACCTTTGGTATTCTGACAGCCAAATGGCGGGTCCTATTGACTGCGATCAACCTCAAGACAGAAACTGTGGACGAGGTGATCAAAGCGTGCGTGGTACTCCACAATTTTGTTATCTGCAAGGAACCCATTTCCATTGAGGACACTCTGAAGAAACCACCTTGCAAGATTACCATGACATTACCACTAGAAGTTCTGTGACGGTTTCAGTAATGAGGGACAATTTTGCACTATACTTTATGTCACCTCAAGGCAGAGTACACTGGCAGGATGACAGAGTGTGAAAGATTTGTGCCCTAACCAAACTTGAGTACCTTCTGTACCAACAGTATATACCTTTGCCAACCAAAGTTGGCTATCTTGTCATGGTCTCTATTTTTAGCTTTAGGCCACAGGTGTGTACCTGGTTGTGTTTTATGCAAAGTATTTCACCTTTTAACAAAAGTTGTGTACATTGTTAGGAAATCACCAACAATAAACACAACTTTTTAGGTGAAATACTTTGCTTCAAACACAACCAGGAACACAACTGTGGCAAAAAGCTAAAATTTACCCACAGTTATATACCTAGTTTTGAATACCATTTCACCTTTTAAATACCCTGTATTTAACCTTTTTCGCCGCAGAAAGAAATGACAGACAACCAGTGTAAAATAATTTAACTTTTATTGAAAAATGTTTTTTTTAGTAAACTTTTTTAAAATTTTAATAAACTTGTTTAATAAAACTTTGAAACTATAAAACTGAAACCATAAAACTGGTCATTTTTATTTAAATACACACATCATAAATCTGTGTAGTGTGTGGTGGAAATACTGCTGTAGGGGCTGCGGGACACTTCGACACTGGGAGTGTGGAGAGAGGACTGGGATCGTGGTGGGGAAGGAACAGTTAGAGGTGAAGGTGTGGAAAAAACTACAGAATGGGTGGACATGTGGGAAGCAGAAGAGGTGGTGGGTGGTGGAGTGGAGGGTTGGGCAGGGACTGTAGGAGCAGATGATGTTGATGGCAAGTTCTTTGGGGAAGGAGTTTGGTACGGGGCAGGTTGCTGGAAGTGGGGAGATGTCTGGTACGGGGCAGGTTGCTGGAAGTGGGGAGATGTCTGGTACGGGGCAGGTTGCTGGAAGTGGGGAGATGTCTGGTACTGGGGAGGTTGCTGGTACTGGGGAGTTTGCAGGTACTGTGGAGGTTGCTGGTACTGGGGAGGTTGCTGTTGCTGGTGAGGTTGCTGGTGCTGGGTAGGTGGATGGTGCTGGGGAGGTGGATGGTGCTGGGGAGGTGGATGGTGCTGGGGAGGTGTATGGTATGTAATAGGAGGGGGAGGATGGAAAGTGGCTGGAGGTGGATGGTATGTAATAGGAGGGGGAGGATGGAAAGTGGCTGGAGGGGGTGTAGATGTAATAGGAGGGGAAGGATGGAAAGTGGCTGGAGGGGATGCAGGTGGAGGAACTACAGTGGTGGGAGGAGGAGGAGGTTGGGAGGTAACTTGCTGGAGAGCAGCGTGGCATGAATGCATTACATACATCTGCTGGGCAGGAGAGAGCGTTTCCATGCGCTCCACAACAGACCTGAAAAAGGTGTGGTTTGGCGAAGATCTTGCTTCTGAATGCATGGTTTGCAGAAGTGTCTTCACCTCCAGAATGCTGGAGTTGATCTGCTGATAGCCTGCGGAGATTTGCTCTGACAAGACTTTTAGACAGTTCTGGAAAGATGCATTCAGATGCAAGAACTCTGGCGCATAAGTCTTTTCCTGACCCCTCTGCCGCTGCCGCCCAGTACCCGCAGGTGTACTAGAGGTGGCAGGGGCAGAAGGGTGGGGTAAAGGGAAAGCGATCTCCTCACCAGCAGCTTCATGTAATGTAGGCGGCCACGATGCTCCTGTGCTGGTGGATGGGACAGATGGGTCGAATGTGTGGGAAGGTGCAGATGTACCGGGGCGGTCGAAGTGTCCCTCGGTGCCGGTCTCCTCAGGGATCGCCTCAGAAGGGTCCAATCGTGCAGGCTCCCGAGTGCTGCTCACCGTGCTGTGGAATAAAGAGAAAAAAAAAACATTAAAATACTGACATGGTATGGCCCTGGCTGAAAAAAAAATTTACATATAACATTTTTTTTCACATGTGGTGTGTAATATTTACCTTCTGGTGACCATTGTTTCCCGGAGGAACGACAGGGCTTCTGCGTACTTGTACTTGCTCCTGCGTCCTCCAGATCCACTCGGGGTCCGCATCTCTTTATTGAACTCCTTCTTGAAACGATCTCTGACAGACCGCCACCGATTCACAATTCTGTTCCCTGAAACGAGAAAGGAGTGGTTAGTATACAACATCAGTGTTTCCCAAACTCCAGTCCTCATGGTCCCCAGGGGTCATGTTTTCAGGATTTCCATAGTAAATAGAAATCCTGAACACATGATCCGTGGGGACCACGAGGACTGGAGTTCGGGAAACACTGGTTTACATCAAGCAACCGGTACTGTATATACTTATGCTCTTTAATCTGGGCCCGAGCTTCGAGGTCCTCCCAGCGGCCCACAAGGAGCGAACATATTTCCCCCCAGAGTCGTCGGGTAACGATCAGGTCAGCGTGGCGTCGGTCAGCCATATTCCAGAGCGGCTCCCTTTCTCTGACGAGATCGATGAGGCGGTCCACATCAATCCCTCCATCCTCACCGTCAGAGTCGGGAGCACGCTGTGAAGGCTGTTGAAGAAAAAGACAAAAATAACATAATTAGCCTCCACAAAAGAAATGAAATAAAAAGTGCAAAAAAACAAAGCAAAAATATTTATACTTACACGCTGGTGACCGCCGCGTTGCTGTCGCCGACGACCCTGGGAGGCACTGCGATCACCTCTTGGCCAAGCACCAGATTGGGAAGACTAGAGAAGAAAACAAAAAAAGTTATGTCTTTGGATGTAGGCATTTGTTTGCTGTGTGTGGTCTGCAGAACATTGTTTTCTATGTGTTGTGTGTAGTGTGATGTTGTGTTTCTGCGTTTGATGCAAAAAACTTACCAATTGTGAGCCCACTCCAGGTGTCTGTCCACCCCTTCCTTCTTCTTCTGGGAGCTCCTCTTCATCTTGTGATTCCTGTTTTGAAATAAAAGGCCATGAATAGACATATATTACAGAGAAGATGGATTTTGGAAATAAAAACTTACCGTCAAATGCTGACGATGCGAGGGAGGGCTCCCAGAAGATGATGTGCTGTCTTCCTGGTGGCCACACTCCATGCCTGTGGGTGGTGTTCCAGCTGCTGCCATTGCTGCTGCTGCTGCTGCATCTATTGGGCGGCTGTTGAATAAAGAGAAACAAAGGGCCAATGAATATCTTGATATTCAATAGCCCTAGTTTGGAGGAATGGGTTATTTGATAATTACCGTCTCTCATCTGCTGCTGGCCTCCCCTCCTCAGCATGTTCTATTTGCTGCTCCATTTGGGGTGGTGGTGGTGCTGATGGTGCTGCAGTGGTCTCCTGCCTTCTCCTGCTTCTCTTGGTTGCTTTCTTGGGTGGCATGTTGGGTGTGGCTGTGGGTCCCACTGTCTTGCTTTTATATATGTCTTGTGGGCAGAGCTACTGAGCATGCTCAGACCAAAAAACCGGATCCGGCGCATTGCGGCGCTCATAGGCTTTCATTGTGTGAAAAAGCCGGACGCGCCGGATCCGGCGTGTCCGGCTTTTTCGCCGGAGACAAAAAACGTTACAGTAGACGTTTTTTCCAGACGCCGGATCGCGACACATTGCCGGATCCGGCGAAAACCGGATGAAACGCATGGCCATCCGGCGCGATCCGGCGCAAATGCAAGTCAATGGGGGGGAAACCGGATCCGGCATTGCATTTCGCCGGATCCGGTTTTTGTCAAAAGCGCCGGATCGCGCCTGACGGCGAAAACCTGATGTGTGAAAGAGGCCTTAGGAGGTCACATTCACTGAACAAAAAGGATATTTTGGAGTTAAATAGCTTAACAGGCCAAGTTACATGTTAACATAGGAACCCTTCTTTGATATCACCTTCACAATTCTTGCATCCATTGAACTTGTGAATTTTTTGGAGAGTTTCTGCTTGTATTTCTTTGCATGAAGTCAGAATAGCCTCCCAGAGCTGCTGTTTTGATGTGAACTGCCTCCCACCCTCATAGATCTTTCGCTTGATGATACTCCAAAGGTTCTCCATAGGGTTGAGGTCAGGGAAAGATGGTGGCCACACCATGAGTTATCTCCTTTTATGCCCATAGCAGTCAATGACTCAGAGGTATTCTTTGCAGCATGACATGGTGCAGTTTCATGCATGAAGAGGATTTTGCTCCTGAAGGCACATTTCTGCTTTTTATACCATGGAAGACAGCTGTCAGTCAGAAACTCTATATACTTTGCAGAGGTCATGTTCACACCATCAGGAACCTTAAAGAGCCCTACCAGCTGTTTCCCCATGATTCCGGCCCAAAACATGACTCCTCCACCTCCTTGCTGACGTCGCAGCCTTGTTGGGGCATAGTGGCCTTCCACCAACCATCCACTACTCCATCCATCTGGACCATCCAGGGTTGCTCGACACTCATCAGTAAACAAGACTGTTTGAAAATTAGTTTTCATGTATGTCTGGGCCCACTGCAACCATTTCTGCTTGTGAACACTGTTTAGGAGTGGCCGAATAGTAGGTTTATGCACCACAGCATGCCTTTGAAGGATCCTACACCTTGAGGTTCGAGGGACTCCAGAGGCACCAGCAGCTTTAAATATCTGTTTGCTGGTTTGTAATGGCTTTTTAGCAGCTGCTCTCTTAATCCGATGAACTTGCCTAGCAGAAACCTTCCTCATTCTGCCTTTATCAGCACAAACATGTCTGTTCTCAGAATCAACCACAAATCTCTTAAAAGTATGATGATCACGTTTAAATTTTTGGGAAATATCTAATGTTTTCATCTCATGACCAAGGCATTGCACTATTTGATGCTTTTCAGCAGCAGAGAGATCCGTTTTCTTTCCTAAATTCCTTGAAACCTGTGCCCTGCTTAATAATGTGGAACATCATTCTTAAGTAGTTTTCCTTTAATTGGGCTCACCTGGTAAACTAATTATCACAGGCGTTTGAGATTGATTTCAGTGATCCAAAGAGCCCTGATACACAATACCATCTGAGTTTATTTGAAAAACAAAAAATTACATCTTTATGACACTTAAATCCAATTTGCATAATAATTTGGAACGCAGTGTAGAAGGCTATATGCGGCCTCATACTGTATACAGGAGGCTATGTGGGCTCATACTGTGTATAGGAGGCTATATGCAGCCTCATACTGTATATAGGAAGCGATGTACAGGCTCATACTGTATATAGGATAAAGTACAAATATATCCCAAATACTGGAAAAAAATTCTTCAAAGGCTCAACTCACTGGAAATATAATAGCAAAAAAAATCTCATAAATGAGCTATTAAGCATCACAAGAGATCAAAATTGGAGTTTTTCAAGCTAAATAATTTATTTAGAATAATTAACAGAGCATAAATGCTAAATGCAAGTTACAGCAGACATAAACACAATATAATTAAACCAGCACCTTGACAGTTAATAAAGTTTTTATCTGTATAAAACATGTAGTTTCTTTGCTTTCCTTTCACAAATAGAATGCATAGTAAACAGCAAACTCCCCATTTACATAATATGTATGCCCAGATACGGTTTTGCATACAATAAGTGCCCAGAGTAAACTGCTGAATAAAAAGTGCACAAGTGCCTTGTATCAAATAAGCCTGGTAGGCGTTAAGTGTACACAGAGTAAAAACTGTCTATACAAATTCCAGAGTAAGATACAAGGACTGCATTAGAAAGTAACAACTTACATGTGTAGTGTATGTCGCTGTAAAACCTGCCGCCCCTACGCGCGTTACGCCGCAGCTTCCTCAGGAGGCGTGGTTTACAAGTGCCCCGTTTCTAGTTTATATAGTGCGGTCAACCAATAAACCGCTTTCCCTAATAAAGCTTGTAAAATTCAGGACCTGAGCTGTAGTGTCCACAATGACGTCAATAGTATCCAGTTCTAAACGTCCACAGCATTATCGGCGCATGCGCTGTTGAGTCCCCACTATGAACAGGGAGTCTATGATCAGCATGAAAGTGGCTCAAGCTGCAAAACAGCCAGAGACAGCCACATACCAGACTGAGCACGTCAGAAGGCTCCTAGGGAGGACAGAACTGGGCATGCGCTCAAGTGAGGACAAGAAAATAAAATAATTATGAAGAATAATAATCACTATTTAAAGTGATAGCAAGTGTTGAAAGTGAGGGGATAAAACATAATGATGCTGAAATAATTATAGCGGTGTGTATGAACCATTAAAGTGAATATGCCTGACATAGAGTGCAAAGGCACACACATATGTGTCAATTATAAGCACACTATGCAAGCAATAAAATTTTTTTTTAACAATTAGCATAATGTGTATGCAGGCTATATGAAAGTGTATGTGCATCATATAACTATAACAACTATATACCATGTCTCTGTTAAAAAACAAATGAACATAAAAATAACACATGGCATTCAATACATACATCAAATGTCATATATCATAAAGTAATTATACACACAATTATGTATAATGCATAATACATAGCAAAAATACACAAAGAAAATTGTGAAAAAAATAAAAAATGAGTGAAAAAAAATATATAAAAATAAAACAAATAAAAATGTAAATGAAATAAACAAATAAAAAAAGAAAAAATGAATAAAAATGTGAACAAATAATATGAAATATTGAAGACCCAATGGGTACGAAAAGAGCCGTAGATTTCTTGTGAGAGGAGTGTTTCTTCATAAAATCTTGAAATGCCCTCAACAATGAATTCCATGCCAGATCATATACTGCAATGCGAAGATAGAGAACTGGAGTATAAGCACAGGAAAAAATAATTAAAAACAGAAAACTAAAACCAAGACTAAAAAGATACCCATACGATTTTTACAGAAAGGACCCAAAACCATTACTCTCATTCAATCATTTTTTTTTTTTTGCTACTGTATATAGGAGGCTATGTGCAGGCTCATACTGTATATAGGAAGCAATGTGCAGGCTCATACTGTATATAGGAGGTAAACACTGCATTCAGGAGGCTATATGTTGGTGCTCATACTGTATATAGGAGGCTATATGCGGCCTCATACTGTATATAGGAAGCGAAGTACAGGCTCATACTGTATATAGGAGGCTATATGCGGCCTCATACTGTATATAGGAAACGATGTGCAGGCTCATACTGTATATAGAAGGCTATATGCAGCCTCATACTGTATATAGGAGGCAAATACTGTATTCAGGAGGCTATATGTGGTCTCATACTGTACATGGGAAGCGATGTGCAGGGTCATACTGTATATAGGAGGCTATATGCAGCCTCATACTGTATGTAGGAGGCTATATGCGGCCTCATACTGTATATAGGAAGCGATGTGCAGGCTCATACTGTATATAGGAGACTATGTGCAGACTCATACTGTATATAGGAAGCAATGTGCAGGCTCATACTGTATATAGGAAGCAATGTGCAGGCTCATATTGTATATAGGAAGCGATGTGCAGGCTCATACTGTATATAGGAGGCTATATGTGGCCTCATACTGTATGTAGGAGGCTATATGCGGCCTCATACTGTATATGGGAAGCGATGTGCAGGCTCATACTGTATATAGGAAGCGCTGTGCAGGCTCATACTGTATGTAGGAGGCTATATGCGGCCTCATACTGTATATAGGAGGCTATATGCGGTCTCATACTGTATATAGGAAGCGATGTGCAGGCTCATACTGTATATAGGAGACTATGTGCAGACTCATACTGTATATAGGAAGCGCTGTGCAGGCTCATACTGTATATAGGAGGCTATATGCGGCCTCATACTGTATATAGGAAGCGCTGTGCAGGCTCCTACTGTATATAGGAGGCTATATGCGGCCTCATACTGTATATAGGAAGCAATGTGGAGGCTCACACTGTATATAGGAGGCAATTCAAAAGCAGGAAATATCCATCTACAGATCCAGGGAAAAATTGTTAAAATCAAAAAATGAAGGAGAGCGATAAAGTGGCGCCTGTGTAAAAGGTAACTGTGTAACTGCTGCGACTCTAGATACCAACCACAAGGAAATCGAAAGGATTATAAATATTTGTGATAGACTCGCGCTGAAAAAACCAAGATGTGGGAGAAAAGCTAGTCACTTATTAATGAGACAAATAGAAGAATATTTAATAGGTAAAACCTGACAAGAATAAACAATAAACTGCAGTTAGCCCAATCGTGGGGATAAATAGCTGAGAAATAAATAGTGATTAGTATATCTTAATGAATATATTGCAACTCGCCCAGTACAAAGCTGTGAAAAAAATGGTAGTTAATGGAAATAGAAAGTATTGCACTCAAACAGTTGATTAACCAAGGAGAGATGGCATGTACCCGAATAGAATTCTCCTAGAAGTAAAGGGTTAATATGTATATAGAACACAATTGGGTGAAAATATTAAATGGTCATAAGCAATATGTCCCGGACCTGAAGAAAGAAGCTGAGTTTTCCGAAACGCGTTGGTTTCGGCCCTTTTTGCCACCCGTACCTCCATCTAGCAGCAGTTACACGGCACCACATGATCCACCGCGTCACACAGGTCCTGCTCCTACTGCACATCTGCCGGGACGCAGCTATCGACCAGAGTGACCGGATCCCTGCCGACTGCTGGAGCGCAGGAGCGCTGGTCTCACACTACACCTCGGCATATCGCCGCTTCTCCCAGGTCCGACCTTTACTGCACCAGCCAGAACGCAGTCACCGGATTCTACGCAGACCATCGGAGGTATTGTGAGTAGCAACACTCACATACAACTATATATGGTGAAATCACCATGTACTGTTCAGCGCGCTATTTCACAGGGCACGAGCCCTTCACTCATTGGAGAAAGTACTTGGTGTATCCGTCATCGGCCGGGGCAGCTCTCCCCACGGCTATAGACATTGGAATATTTTATGAATGCAGGTTTATACCAAGCATTAACTATGGACTAAGGATATAATCACACTCTTTATGCCAGGACATATTGCTCATGACCATTTAATATTTTCACCCAATTGTGTGTTCTATGTACCTATTAACCCTTTACTTCCTGCCGCTCTTATTTGCAGCCTCTAGGAGAATTCTATTCGGGTACATGCCATCTCTCTTGGTTAATCAACTGTTTGAGTGCAATACTTAATGGAAATAGTAACTACCATTTTTTTTCACAGCTTTGTACTGGGCGAATTGCAATATATTTATTAAGATATACTAATCACTATTTATTTCTCAGCTATTTATCCCCACGATTGGGCTAACTGCAAATTATTGTTTATTCTTGTCAGGTTTTACCTATTACCGTATATACTCGAGTATAAGCCGACCCGAGTACAAGCCGAGGCACCAACTTTTGCCACGAAAAACTGGGTAAACTTATTGACTTGAGTATAAGCCGGGTGTGCATTGACCACTCATCCCTACCGTGGTATGCATGGTTCCCCCGTCCCTGTCATTGTATGCATGGCTCCTTATCCCCTATCTTTGTAGGTATGATTCCTGTTAAGAAAAAAAACATCCTATTTACCTGCCTGCGCGCCGTCGGTGGCACTGCATCTTGTTCCGGCCATATAACACGGATAATTCTTGGTAATGACAGTGAATATTTAGAACATTCATTACTGTGCACATTATACACATTATACATTCCTGCAGCTCAGTGGCTTAGCAACTGTTTGTGGCGCCCGGGGCGGTCGAAAAATTTGCCGCCCCTTTGGTCGTTGATATTTCGGAAGCATCCGAAGAGCCCACACTACACTCAAAGATCTAATTTTTAGTCTACTACTAACTCTGCTGTTATTATTTCTAAATTTCTAGACTTTCATCTTCTTGCAGTTTTCTATATATATACAGTCATGGCCAAAAGTATTGACACCCCTGCAATTCTGTCAGATAATATTCAGTTTCTTCCTGAAAATGATTGCAAACACAAATTCTTTGGTATTATTATCTTCATTTAATTTGTCTTAAATGAAAAAACGCAAAAGAGAATGAAGCAAAAAGCAAAACATTGATCATTTCACACAAAACTCCAAAAATGGGCCGGACAAAAGTATTGGCACCCTCAGCCTAATACTTGGTTGCACAACCTTTAGCCAAAATAACTGCGACCAACCGCTTCTGGTAACCATCAATGAGTTTCTTACAATGCTCTGCTGGAATTTTAGACCATTCTTCTTTGGCAAACTACTCCAGGTCCCTAATATTTGAAGGGTGCCTTCTCCAAACTGCCATTTTTAGATCTCTCCACAGGTGTTCTATGGGATTCAGGTCTGGACTCATTGCTGGCCACCTTAGAAGTCACCCTTTCTCTCAAACCATTTTCTAGTGCTTTTTGAAGTGTGTTTTGGGTTATTGTCCTGCTGGAAGACCCATGACCTCTGAGGTAGACCCAGCTTTCTCACACTGGGCCCTAAATTATGCTGCAAAATTTGTTGGTAGTCTTCTGACTTCATAATGCCATGCACACGGTCAAGCAGTCCTGTGCCAGAGGCAGCAAAGCAACCCCAAAACATCAGGGAACCTCCACCATGTTTGATTGTAGGGACCATGTACTTTTCTTTGAATGCCTCTTTTTTCTCCTGTAAACTCTATGTTGATGCTTTTGCCCTAAAAGCTCTACTTTTGTCTCATCTGACCAAAGAACATTCTTCCAAAATGTTTTAGGCTTTTTCAGGTAAGTTTTGGCAAACTCCAGCCTGGCTTTTTTATGTCTCGGGGTAAGAAGTGGAGTCTTCCTGGGTCTCCTACCATACAGTCCCTTTTCATTCAGATGCCGACGGATAGTACGGGTTGACACCGTTGCACCCTCGGACTGCAGGGCAGCTTGAACTTGTTTGGATGTTAGTGGAGGTTCTTTATCCAACATCCGCACAATCTTGCGTTGAAATCTCTTGTCAATTTTTCTTTTCCGGCCACATCTAGGGAGGTTAGCCACAGTGCGATGGGCTTTAAATTTCTTGATGACACTGCGCACGGTAGACACAGGAACATTCAGGTCTTTGGAGATGGACTTGCAGCCTTGAGATTGCTCATGCTTCCTCACAATTTGGTTTCTCAAGTCCTCAGACAGTTCTTTGGTCTTGTTTCTTTTCTCCATGCTCAATGTGGTACACACAAGGACACCGGACAGAGGTTGAGTCAACTTTAATCCATGTCAACTGGCTGCAAGTGTGATTTAGTTATTGCCAACACCTGTTAGGTGCCACAGGTAAGTTATAGGTGCTGTTAATTACACAAATTAGAGAAGCATCACATGATTTTTCGAACAGTGCCAATACTTTTGTCCACCCTCTTTGTTATGTTTGGTGTGGAATTATATCCAATTTGGCTTTAGGACAATTCTTTTTGTGTTTTTTTCATTTAAGACAAATTAAATGAAGATAATAATACCAAAGAATTTGTGTTTGCAATCATTTTCAGGAAGAAACTGAGTATTATCTGACAGAATTGCAGGGGTGTCAATACTTTTGGCCATGACTGTATGTATGTATTAGCTTGATGACCCTACTGAACCGCCACCACTGCCCTTCATAGAGCCGCACCATAAAACAGTGTAAGGAGACCCATGTGTCCTCCCCCTGCACAGAACCACAGTACACTCCCTACAGAGCCCTCATGTTCTCCCTTGCACAGCCCCCCGTTTACCCCCCTGCACAGCCCCCCATGTCCTCCCCTGCACAGCCCATGTCCTCCCCTACAGAGCCCCCCATGTCCTCCCCTACAGAGCCCCCCATGTCCTCCCTCTACAGAGCCCCCCCATGTCCTTCCCTGCACAGCCCCCCCATGTCCTCCCCCTGCACAGCCCCCCCATGTCCTCTCCCTACAGAGCCCCCCCATGTCCTCTCCCTACAGAGCCCCCCCATGTCCTCTCCCTACAGAGTCCCCCATGTCCTCTCCCTACAGAGCCCCCCATGTCCTCCCCTGCACAGCCCCCCACGTCCTCCCCCTACAGAGCCCCCCCATGTCCTCCCCTGCACAGCCTCGCCATGGTCACCTATCTGCACAGCCCCCCAATTCCCAGTATCCCTCCTCCCGCCCTCACCTGCTGGTTGCCGGCTCCGTTCAGCAGCGGCGTGCTCTCCCCGGCCTCCTCCAGCTGCTCCCGGCCGGACCACGACACCCTGTTGGCCACATTGGCCATGCTCCATGCTGTGCGGCCGCTCCGCTCGTTGTTTGGGCATGTGACAGCCGAAGCCTCGGCAGATCCCACGGTCATGTGACTGCCAATCTACAGCGCTGCAGCGGGGTCATGCCAGGAACGCACGCCCGAGGCATGACGGGTAATGTAGTCCTACAATGTTACCATAGCAACACGGCTGCTGGGGCCTTTCCTAAAAGCAGCCGAGGAGCTGTCATGCTGCTGCGCCGCCCCCACACACGTGCCGCCTGGGGCGGACCGCCCTCCCCCACGCTACTCCAGTGCTGCAGCTATGGGTCCCTGTTATCAGCCATTCATAGGCCAGGACCAGCCCTCAACATAAAGGGGACACAATTATAACACTGAGCACAATAGTCAGGGGGCCCGTGAGACCACCCCCTGACATCAGCAGAGACCTGTGCAGTGGCTGAAGAGTTAACCAGCCCTCGGGAATCTGCAGAGCTTCATTATACATCGGTGCCAATGTTCACTAGAGGACTGGCATTGTATTCATGAATCAGATGGCTCAGGATGAACTCCAGGCAAGTATCAGAGACTCTACAGTGGAAACTCCAGATCTCATCCAGGGCTTCCTGGTGCCTGATCAGTAAGCAATGAGGTCCCTGTATCCACAATGATCCTTGGAGAAACAATTGTCCAGCAGACCCAGCACGCCCTATAACTGGTAAAACCATCCTTTTTACCTCCCTGGTGGCTTTGCAGCTCGTTCTGGCTGCCGGTGTCACGTCGCCGCCAGACTTGGGGCCTGCTGTTCCGATCGCGGCCACTAGGAGGCGCCGGACAGCCACTTCGTCGTCAGACTCAGGGACGGCTGTTCCTGCCTCGGCCACTGGGAGGGGCCGTGGTTCCGTCGCATCAGACTCAGGGCCTACTGTCCCGGCTTTAGCCTCTAGGAGGCGCCGGTCTGTCACGTTGCCTTTTAATTCGGGGTCTGCTGCTCTGGGCGCGGTCACTAGGAGGCGCCGTGACTTGCCCGTGAGTTATGGTGCTGACAGAGTAAGGGCACCTGTGCAGGCATCTGGTGGGCGCAGGCTCCGCCCCTCTGTCAGTCATCAGAAGGTTACTGCATCATCATCTGGCCTGGTCCAGAAGGGGGCTGGGGAAGGGCACAGCCTAGGGGAAGCCCCCCATGACTGCCATGGGCGGGAAGTTTTAGAACTGGTGTTGTGCCAGTTTGAAATGGTTGGCCGGGACGGGGGCCGGGGGAGGGGTTTAAGGTGGGGGCAGACTGTATTAGGGAAAAAGTACGGGAAAAACCGCACTCACCAGCCAGGAGCAGAGGAGAGAAGTCCCACCTGAATCAATGGACGACGAGCAGCAACTTTTCGCCAGGCTGCAGGATGTGGCCAGGTCCAGGAGGGGAGGATGGCTACAGACCCAACTTTCCTCCCTCCTCAGCGCTGCGGAGCAGGGATCCAGCCGGCGTGGAAGGAGGACCCGTCCCCCCCGAAAGGCTGTCACCGGAGGTGTCAGCCCGCAGCAGGCGGCGGCTGCGGAGCCCCTCCAGGGACCCTGCGGGCGGCGCAACAGATGGGGCTGCATCCCCTCCCTGCGCCCGTCCCGGCAGGAATCCGCCCAGCCGGCCGGTCAGCACGGGCGGCAAGCGTGTGGGAGCCGGACAGGAACAGCAGGCCGGACCGGAAGTGTCGTCGCGCGCAGCAGGGAGGAGAGTGAAGGCCGCGGCAGGCCCTCACAGCGGCGAGGCCGGCGGCGGCCGGCGCCGGCCAACACAGCGGCGGGAGGCAGGATCGAGGGCGCCCCCGGGGATGAGGACCGCTCGGGGGTGTCTGCCAGCCAGGGTGCCAGACGTGGCGCGGCGGGCAGGAGGGGGCGTTGCGGCAGCGCCCTGCCTGGCCCCACCGTCATCAGAAGGACCGGAGGTGAGGCGGGCGGGAGGGTGCCAGTTGCTGCCGCCCTGCATGCCCCATCGCAGTCCATAGCGAGAGAGCTGCGGTCGGGAGGGGGCAGCACGAGGACGCCCTGCCTGGTCCCAGCAGCATGTGGAGCCCCGACCGATCGGCGGACGGGAGGGGGCTCAGCGGGGACGCCCTGCCCGGTCCTAGCAACGCATGGAGCCCGGAACGGTCAGCGGGCGGGAGGCGACTTAGCGTGGTCGCCCTGCCTGGCCCCTATACAGCAGACGGGGCACCAGGCACCTGGGGGCATTTATCCGGGAGTCGCCCGGAGGGTGCTACGGACCGGCCAGTCGGGCACGGGTCCAGGGACTGTCACAGGTCCCGTTGAAGCGGGAGTTCTCGGGAGCGGCGGGTATCGCATGCTCGGGTCCCCCCTGGTGACGAGGAGGCCAGTGGTGCGGGCCTTGAGCAGCGGAGCCTGCATCAGGATCATCGAGGACGTCAGGATTCCGGATTTCCAGCTGGCGGGGACACAGCACCCGCGCAGCTATGTGAGTATGGCTCCATGTCGTGTTTGTCGCCCGCAGGGGCTGTATTGCAGGATGATGGGGGCAGGCAGGGAGATGGTAGGGAGCGGATGGGGCGTAGCGGGGCTGAGGTGCCGGGGCTATGGGACATTTTGGCGAACATGTCGCAAATATTGAGGAGACTGGAGGGGGGGGTAATTGGGGAGGCAGCTCCGTCCCCAGCGGGGGCATGGTTAGTGGGTCGCGGTTCGGGCACAGAGTCGGGTGGTGACGTGTTACGTGCGGTAGAATCCGATGAAGGAGCTGCGGCAGGAGTGTCTGTTTCAGTGCAGACGGAGACGGATAAGGGGGATAGGATAAAACTGGACGATAGGGCTAAGGGAGAGGTTTATGTGTGCTTTGAGGGGCCGCTGGGGGCCCATTTAAAGAAAGAAGTGAAGGAAAAGATTTGGCGGGACGAGTATGTGGAGATATTTTCATTGCTGCCGTTGGAAAAGTTTAACCTGGATAAGGGGAAGAAGGACGATAGTAAAAAAGAGGAGGAAGAAAAGAGGAGGTGGCGTCTGATCCCGCAGACTTTTGTGAATTGGATGCAGGCATTCGCTATTTTGGCTAGTGTCATAGGGGAGAAGTCTCCGGATAATTGTTCTGGCCTTTTTTGTTATTTAGATGCTATCGGGGAGGCGCATCGTATTTATGGGGGCCAGGCGTGGCTGCGATACGACGAGCAGTTTAGGCAGAGGAAGGCGGTAAGGCCAGAGATAAAGTGGGATCAAAAGGATATCGGGCTGTGGCTGAAGGTGATGGCCCCAGTGAGGTATGGGCAGTCCTTTCACGGGAGCGGGGGCAGCGGCAGTCAGCAAGCAGGTCAGGGGAGCAGTGGTCAGGCAACCCAGGGAGGAAGAGAGAAGTCGGGGGCGTGCTGGCAATTTAATGACGGGCAGTGTAAGTACGGGGCGGGCTGCAAGTTCAAGCACGTGTGCTCCCACTGCAACGGTAGCTCACACGGCGCTTCCAAATGTTTTAAGAAAGGGAAAGGAAAGCCAAATGTGGGTGCCGGTCAAGGGGGAGAGCCCGGTGAGGGTTCAAGAGATGGCCCCCTTTCTAAGTAGGTATCCGGCTCGGGCAGAGGCCAGCGTGCTTTTGAATGGTTTTGTTGACGGTTTCAGGATTCCACTTCCTGGCCATGTGGTTCCTTTTTCTGTTAAAAATTTGCGGACGGCAATAACGCATGCGGAGGTAGTAGATGAGAAGTTAAAAAAGGAAGTGGATTTGGGCAGGATGGCCGGTCCGTTCCCCACGGCTCCTGTTGCGGGCGTGATTGTTTCCCCGTTGGGGGTTGTGCCTAAGAAGGAGCCGAATAAGTTTCGTTTGATTCAGCATTTGTCTTATCCAAAAGGCTTGTCAGTTAATGACGGTATCGATAGGGAGTTGTGTTCTGTGGAGTATACCTCTTTTGATACGGCGGTTAAGTGGGTGCGACGTTATGGGTCAGGGGCTTTGTTGGCAAAGACAGACATTGAGTCCGCTTTTTGGTTACTACCGGATCATGCAGATAGTATCCCGCTGCTGGGATGTTTTTGGAAGGGGAATTTCTACCTCGATAGGTGTTTGCCGATGGGTTGCGCAATTTCTTGTTCATTGTTTGAGACGTTTAGCACTTTCCTGGAGTGGGTGGTAAGGGATGTTACAGGAATGCAGTCGATCATTCATTATCTGGATGATTTTCTTTTTATTGGCCCCCCGGATTCGCCGTTGTGTAGGAACGCGTTGGCAGGCATGGTTTGGGTGGCGGAGCATTTTGGGGTGCCGCTGGCATCTGAGAAGACGGAAGGCCCTAAGGCCGTTATAAGTTTTTTGGGCATAGTTGTCGATTCGGAAAGGATGGAGTGTCGGTTACCAGAGGACAAGTTGGCATTGTTGAAACAGGAGGTGGACAGGATTTCGAAGTTGCGCAAAGTGACCCTCAAGGAATTACAATCCCTATTGGGGAGATTGAACTTTGCCTGCAGGATCATGCCTATGGGTCGAATTTTTTCTCGTCGTTTGGCTAGCGCGACGGCAGGAGTGAAGGCTCCGCACCATTATGTTCGCTTGACGAAGGAGCATAGGGATGATTTGATGGTTTGGCAGCGGTTTTTGCGGAATTACAATGGGCGGTCGCTGATGCAGGAGGAGACATTGAGCAATTTTGATTTTGAAATATTTACGGATGCAGCAGGCAGCTCTGGTTACGGCGCCTACTGTAAGGGAAGGTGGAGTGTGGGGTGGTGGCCTCAGGCGTGGAAGTTGTTGGGCCTTACCAAAAACTTGGCACTATTGGAGCTGTTTCCTATCATGGTAGCTGTTTTGGTGTGGGGTCCCATGTTCGAAAATAGGAGAGTGCGCTTTCATTGCGACAACGCGAGTGTTGTAGCGGTCATTAACAGTTTGTCGGCCTCCTCTCCCCCCGTAGTTAGATTGGTTAGGGTTTTGGTTCTTCGATGTCTGGATTTGAACGCAGGGATTTCTGCAGTGCATGTGCCCGGGGTTACGAATTCAATAGCAGACTCTTTGTCTCGTTTTCAGTGGGGGCGTTTTAGAGAATTGGCGGCAGGAGCGGATGCCACGGGCGTGGAATGCCCTTCCTTTCTGTGGAAGGTGATTACGGAAGAGCAGGAAGACTGATTCGGGAATCCTTATCGCAGCAGACATGGTCAGCCTACGATTCTTCGTGGCGAGTATGGCAGAGTTGGTTGGCAGAGTGGGGTGGGGTCGAAAGTGATGAGGATAGGATGTTGGCGGTATTGTTTTTAATTGGGAAGGCAGCTGACAGCGGTTGGTCTGCTGCTAAGGTAAACAAGTTTGTAGCGGGTTTAGCTTTCGGTTTCAAGTTGCAAGGGGTGGGGGACGTTACGAAGAGCTTCTTAGTGAGTCAGGCGTTAAAAGGGTTTCGTAGGGGTAAAAAAGCCGGCGACAAACGAAGGCCTATTTCGTTTAGTACGTTGGAAGGCTTAGGCAGAGTCCTTGGGGGTATTTGCACGTCAGTTTTTGAGTTGGCCCTGTTTCGGCTGGCTTTTTCTTTGGCCTTTTTTGGGGCAATGCGCATTGGCGAGGTGGTGTCAGGCAGCAGGGTTTCGGCGGGAGGGGTGTTGGCAGAAGATGTGGAATTTTGGGCAGGGGGCATTGTTTTTTGGATTCGGCGTTCAAAAACTGATCAACAGGGTAGGGGCAGACGGGTAGTTTTGGGGCGAGTTGAAGGGGCGTTAATGTGCCCACGTGGCTGTTTGGAAACGTATTGGGGCGTATGGGCGGGTAGGACGGGTCCTCTCTTGTGCCATGCGGACGGCACCTATTTGTCTCGGTTCCAGTTCATTGCGGTTTTGAAGAAGGGATTGGTAGAGTTGGGCCTTCCCCAGGACATGTATGGGTCTCATTCATTTAGGATCGGTGCTGCGACCGAAGCGGACAGCCTTGGGTTGGGGGCTGATGCGATTAGGAGAATTGGCAGGTGGCAGTCGGATCGGTATTTACTGTATGTTCGGCGTTAGCTGTGTGGTTTGCATGTCCTGGGATGTGTTTTTTCTATATTCTGTTGTGTTTTTTCAGGTGGCGACCCCTTTCTTGCCTGGATATTCGGACACTCTTACGTTTATTGGGGTGCGCTACGAGCCGACGCGAGGCCAGATGGTAGGCAATTGGGCTTTGGGAGGGAGCAGGTGCTGGTCCGTTGGTTGGGTTTCCGAGGAATGGTATGGAGCAGGGTGCTCCTGGAGTTAACCAAATCCGCTCGCTTGGATAGAACCCCCGACATTATTGTTTTCCATGTGGGGGGCAATGATTTAGGGGTCAGGCCGGCGAGAGAATTAATTAGGGACATACGTTCCGATTTTTTGAGGTTGTGGACATCGTTCCCGAACGTGGTGACGGTATGGTCGGATGTAGTACCCAGACAGAGGTGGAGGCAAGCGAGATCGTTGAAAGGGATTAACAGGGCAAGGGTAAAATTGAATCGTGCGGTGTCGGCATTTATGTCCAGGAATGGGGGCATTAGTGTTCGTCACTTTGAATTGGAGACAGGTGCCGGTAATTTTTGGTTGGCCGATGGGGTTCATTTAAATTCTATTGGTATTGATTTATGGGCACTGTCAATACAGGAGGGGATCGAGAGGGCCTTGGTGGTTTTGGGGCACTCACGAGCCTGAGGTGGTCAGGGCTGTTCGTGGTTGGCGGGGGGTGGGGTTCTTGGAGTTGACGGTGATTGGTCGGGGAAGGATTCGGAAGTAACATTCCCGACAGTTTAAAATGGTATGGGGGATCTGGCTTTTGGGTATGGGCTCTGGACGGGGTTTTACATCGGGAGCTATGGTGGTTGGTCTCCCAGAAGGGGAGTTACGGTGCCCTCGAGCTGGGCTGGACGGCTGGGGGTAACATGGTGGAAATAAGTTTATAGCCAGATCTTTCTAGCTCCAAGAACCCTCCCCTCATAATTTTGAATTATTTAATGTTTATTGTTAATGTTTGTTAATAAAATTGGCCGCTGTGGCCAAAATTATCCAAAGAATTTAAATTGTACCTTGTCTTATTCTCAGGAGAAGGGAAAGAGGGGGATGATAGGAGGCGGCGAGGTATCGAGGAGAAGGTAAAACTGAAGTCGCCATATGCGGTCAAGAAGGGGGCTGGGGAAGGGCACAGCCTAGGGGAAGCCCCCCATGACTGCCATGGGCGGGAAGTTTTAGAACTGGTGTTGTGCCAGTTTGAAATGGTTGGCCGGGACGGGGGCCGGGGGAGGGGTTTAAGGTGGGGGCAGCCTGTATTAGGGAAAAAGTGCGGGAAAAACCGCACTCACCAGCCAGGAGCAGAGGAGAGAAGTCTCACCCAC
Organism: Dendrobates tinctorius; assembly: GCF_039654945.1. Taxonomy (NCBI): domain Eukaryota; kingdom Metazoa; phylum Chordata; class Amphibia; order Anura; family Dendrobatidae; genus Dendrobates; species Dendrobates tinctorius. The sequence goes on along the minus strand of NW_027362493.1, from coordinate 31 downwards.
CCTCCCTGTTTTTGGGTAGCACGTTGGGGGC